>NW_024376338.1:0-77553 GCF_016808335.1 Panicum virgatum
TGAATGGTTGGTTATGCCGTTTGGATTGACTAATGCTCCCAGTACCTTTATGCGCTTAATGAATGAAGTTCTAAGGCCTTTCATAGGATTGTTCGTTGTTGTCTATTTTGATGATATCCTGATTTACAGCAAGTCTATGCAAGAACATTTAGAACATTTGCGTGCTGTTTTTGATGCGTTGCGTACTGCTCACTTGTTTGGAAACATAGAAAAATGCATCTTTTGCACACAACGTGTCTCGTTTCTTGGCTATGTTGTTACTCCACAGGGCATTGAGGTGGACAGCAGCAAGATCGATGCCATTCGGGAATGGCCTACACCGACGACGGTCACACAAATTCGGAGCTTTCTTGGACTTGCCGGTTTTTACCGTAGGTTCGTCCGTGACTTTAGTTCCATTGCAGCCCCTTTGCACGAGCTTACAAAGAAAGGTGCGCCATTTGCTTGGGGCGACTCGCAGGAGGTAGCGTTCAACACTTTGAAAGATAAGTTAACACATGCTCCTCTCTTGCAATTGCCTGATTTTAATAAAGTGTTTGAGCTTGAATGTGATGCTAGCGGTATTGGGCTAGGTGCTGTTTTGTTACAAGAAGGAAAACCGGTTGCTTATTTTAGTGAGAAATTAAGCGGTGCTAACCTGAGATATTCTACTTATGATAAGGAGCTTTATGCTTTAGTTCGCACTTTGCAAACATGGCAGCACTATCTTTGGCATCGCGAGTTTATAATTCATTCTGATCATGAGGCTTTGAAACATATTCGTACCCAAACAAATCTGAATCGTCGTCATGCTAATTGGGTAGAATTCATTGAGTCTTTCCCTTACATTATTAAACACAAGAATGGGAAGGAAAATGTCATTGCTGATGCTTTGTCTCGTCGATATACCATGCTATCCCAGTTAGATTTTAAAATCTTTGGCTTGCAAACTGTGAAAGATCAATATGTCGATGATTCTGATTTTAAAGATGTCTTAGCTCATTGTATGAATGGTAAACCATGGGGCAAATTTCACATGCAGGATGGGTTCCTGTTTTGCGCTAACAAGCTGTGTGTTCCAGCAAGCTCGGTTCGTCTTTTGTTGTTGCAGGAAGCACACGGAGGCGGTCTCATGGGACACTTTGGCGTCTACAAGACGCATGAGGTGCTGGCCGCCCACTTCTTTTGGCCCCGGATGCGCCGTGATGTCGAGCGCCTTGTTGCTCGCTGCACTACTTGTCAGAAAGCTAAGTCACGACTGAACAACCATGGTTTGTATATGCCTTTGCCTGTCCCTACTTCCCCTTGGCTTGATATTTCTATGGATTTTGTTTTGGGATTGCCTAGAACTAAGAAGGGGAGGGATAGCATTTTCGTGGTTGTTGATAGATTCTCCAAAATGGCTCATTTTATACCATGTCATAAAACTGATGATGCTAACAGTGTTGCTGAATTGTTCTTTCGAGAGATTATTCGTTTGCATGGTATTCCGAATACAATAGTCTCTGATCGTGATGCTAAGTTTCTCAGTCATTTTTGGAGATCGCTTTGGAATAAATTGGGAACTAAATTGCTGTTTAGCACAACTTGTCACCCTCAGACTGATGGACAAACTGAGGTGGTTAATAGAACTTTGTCAACCATGCTTAGGGCTGTTTTAGACAAAAATTTGAAACGTTGGGAAGATTGTTTGCCTCATATTGAATTTGCGTAAAATCGTGCCACACTTTCTTCTACAAAGATGTGCCCTTTTCAGATTGTTTATGGTTACATTCCTCGGGCGCCTATTGATTTGTTTTCGCTTGATGCTGAGGGCGCCCCACATATAGATGCTGTTGCACATGTGGAACACATGCTTAACCTCCATGAACAAACACAACAAAACATTGCTGCTACTAATGCTAAGTATCAGGTTGCTGGTAGTAAAGGAAGAAAACATGTTACTTTTGAACCAGGTGATATGGTTTGGTTGCATTTGCGAAAGGATCGTTTTCCTACTTTGCGTCGTTCTAAATTGATGCCTCGTGCTGCTGGTCCTTTTAAGGTGCTAACCAAGATTAATGATAATGCTTATGTTCTTGACCTGCCTGCGGAGTTTGGTGTTTCCACTAGTTTTAATGTTGCAGATTTGAAACCATATGCGGGCGAGGATGAGGAGTTGCCGTCGAGGACGACTTCAGTTCAAGAAGGGGAGGATGATGAGGACACCACGAGTACGTCTACACCAGCAGCACCTTCTCTAGCGTCTCCAGATGTACCTCCACCCCAGGCGCCACCTTCTGGGCCAATCACTCGGGCCCGTGCAAGAGAATTGAACTTCGTCATGCTACTGAAGAATGAAGGCCCAGAAGAATAGAAGCTAGCCCAACAGAGGCCCTTGTGTGGGCGCCTAGGGCTGCGCCCTCCCCCTTTGCCCTGGACACCAGGGGCGGCGCCCCATCTCCTGGCCGCCCTTCCCTAGGGGCTGCGCCCCCCTCTCCCTCTATTTATAGAGAAGTTTCTTTTCAATTCAGACTTGAGTTTTGTTTACATCTAGCTTTAGCTACTCAGGAACACGCGCAAAACAGCGCTGTCCTCGTGTATTCAGAACTCCACCTTCGAGAGATAATCAGATTACTCGCATCCTTTTCTTGTTCGTTCTTCGATTGCGGACAGGAAACGATCTTCGTGATCAGGCTGATCTTGCATCAACAAGGTCGGTAACCACAGGGAGTTGGTTCAGCGATTGCATTGGCGCTTCGGGTTCGCTCGTCGTAGTCGGATCGTGAGGGTCATCTTCCGCCAAGTCGAATTTATCCCTACTCACCGAAAGATCGGGCACTCCGGCTCTATCATTCGGCCCATTTTGCACCGAGTTTAGTGCAGTAGCGAAACGATCCCAAATGCACCCAAACTTTACCAAATGCAACAAAACATGAGTTTAGAGTCCAATGGCGTGTATCGGGTGAGTTCTTAGCGAAAAGTTCCGACGCGACTTCGTGGCATGAACTTTTGCATTAATTGCACCAGTTCGGCCCATTTTGCACCGAGTTTAGTGCAGTAGCGAAACGGCCCCGAGTGCACCCAAATATTACGAAACACACTAAAACATGAGTTTAGGGTCCAATGGTGTGGATCGGGCACGTTCGTAGTGACAAGTTCAGACGTGACATCGTGACACAAACTTTTGCATTAATTGCACCAGATTGGGCCATTTGCACCGAGTTTAGTGCAGTAACAAAACGGTCCCAAATGCACCCAAACATTACGAAATGCAACAAAACATGAGATTAAGGTCCCATGGTGTGTATCGGGTGTGTTCTTAGCGAAAAGTTCCGACGCGACTTCGTGGCATGAACTTTTGCAATAATTGCACCAGTTCGGCCCATTTTGCACCGAGTTTAGTGCAGCAGCGAAACGATCCCAAATGCACCCAAACTTTACCAAATGCAACAAAACATGAGTTTAGAGTCCAATGGCGTGTATCGGGTGAGTTCTTAGCGAAAAGTTCCGACGCGACTTCGTGGCATGAACTTTGGCATTAATTGCACCAGTTCGGCCCATTTTGCACCGAGTTTAGTGCAGTAGCGAAACGATCCCAAATGCACACAAACTTTACGAAATGCAACAAAACATGAGTTTAGAGTCCAATGGTGTGGATCGGGCGCATTCGTTGCGAAAAGTTCCGACACGACTTCGTGGCATGAACTATTGCATTAATTGCACCAGTTCGGCCCATTTTGCACCGAGTTTAGTGTAGTAGCGAAACGGTCCCAAGTGCACCCAAACATTACGAAACACACTAAAACATAAGTTTAGTGTCCAATGGTGTGGATCGGGCGCGTTCGTGGTGACAATTCAAAAGTGACTTCGTGGCACGAACTTTTGCATTAATTTAGTGTAGTAACAAAACGGTCCCTAATGCACCAAAACCATACGATATGGAACAAAACATGAGTTTAGGGTCCCATGGTGTGTTTCTCGTCCGTTCGTAGCGAAAAGTTCCGACGCAACTTCGTGGCATGAACTTTTGCATCAATTGCACCAGTACGACCCATTTTGCACCGAGTTTAGTGCAGTAGCGAAACGATCCCAAATGCACCCAAATTTTACGAAATGCAACAAAACATGAGTTTAGAGTCCAATGGTGTGGATCGGGCACATTCGTAGCGAAAAGTTCCGACACGACTTCGTGGCATGAACTTTTGCATTTATTACACCACTTCGGCCCATTTTGCACCGAGTTTAGTACAGTAGCGAAATGGTCCCAAGTGCACCCAAACATTACGAAACACATTAAAACATGAGTTTGGGGCCAATGGTGTGGATCGGGCGCGTTTGTAGTGACAAGTTCAGATGCGACTTCATGGCACGAACTTTTGCATTAATTGCACCAGATTGGTCCATTTGCACTGAGTTTAGTGTAGTAACAAAATGATCATAAATGCACCCAAACATTACGTAATGCAAAAAAAACACGAGTTCAGGGTCCCATGGGGTGTATCGGGTGAGTTCTTAGCGAAAAGTTCCGACGCGACTTCGTGGTATTCACTTTTGCATTAATTGCACAAGTTCGGACCATTTTGCACTGAGTTTAGTGCAGTTGCGAAACGATCCCAAATGCACACAAACTTTACGAAATGCAACAAAACATGAGTTTAGAGTCCAATGGTGTGGATCGGGCGCGTTCGTAGCGAAAAGTTTCGACACGACTTCGTGGCATGATCTTTTGCATTAATTGCACCAGTTCGGCCCATTTTGCACCGAGTTTAGTGCAGTAGCGAAACGGTCCTGAGCTGCACCCAAACATTACGAAACACACTAAAACATGAGTTTAGGGTCCAATGGTGTGGATCGGGCACGTTCGTAGTGACAAGTTCAGACGTGACATCGTGACACAAACTTTTGCATTAATTGCACCAGATTGGGCCATTTGCACCGAGTTTAGTGCAGTAACAAAACGGTCCCAAATGCACCCAAACATTACGAAATGCAACAAAACATGAGATTAAGGTCCCATGGTGTGTATCGGGTGGGTTCTTAGCGAAAAGTTCCGACGCGACTTCGTGGCATGAACTTTTGCAATAATTGCACCAGTTCGGCCCATTTTGCACCGAGTTTAGTGCAGTAGCGAGACGATCCCAAATGCACCCAAACTTTACCAAATGCAACAAAACATGAGTTTAGAGTCCAATGGCGTGTATCGGGTGAGTTCTTAGCGAAAAGTTCCGACGCGACTTCGTGGCATGAACTTTGGCATTAATTGCACCAGTTCGGCCCATTTTGCACCGAGTTTAGTGCAGTAGCGAAACGATCCCAAATGCACACAAACATTACGAAATGCAACAAAACATGAGTTTAGAGTCCAATGGTGTGGATCGGGCGCGTTCGTTGCGAAAAGTTCCGACATGACTTCGTGGCATGAACTATTGCATTAATTGCACCAGTTCGGCCCATTTTGCACCGAGTTTAGTGTAGTTGCGAAACGGTCCCAAGTGCACCCAAATTTTACGAAATGCAACAAAACATGAGTTTAGAGTCCAATGGTGTGGATCGGGCACATTCGTAGCGAAAAGTTCCGACACGACTTCGTGGCATGAACTTTTGCATTTATTACACCACTTTGGCCCATTTTGCACCGAGTTTAGTACAGTAGCGAAATGGTCCCAAGTGCACCCAAACATTACGAAACACATTAAAACATGATTTTGGGGCCAATGGTGTGGATCGGGCGCGTTTGTAGTGACAAGTTCAGATGCGACTTCATGGCACGAACTTTTGCAATAATTGCACCAGATTGGTCCATTTGCACTGAGTTTAGTGTAGTAACAAAACGATCATAAATGCACCCAAACTTTACGAAATGCAACAAAAACACGAGTTCAGGGTCCCATGGGGTGTATCGGGTGAGTTCTTAGCGAAAAGTTCCGACGCGACTTCGTGGTATTCACTTTTGCATTAATTGCACCAGTTCGGCCCATTTTGCACCGAGTTTAGTCCAGTTGCGAAACGATCCCAAATGCACACAAACTTTACAAAATGCAACAAAACATGAGTTTAGAGTCCAATGGTGTGGATCGGGCGCGTTCGTTGCGAAAAGTTCCAACACGACTTCGTGGCATGAACTATTGCATTAATTGCACCAGTTCGGCCCATTTTGCACCGAGTTTAGTGTAGTAGCGAAACGGTCCCAAGTGCACCCAAACATTACGAAACACACTAAAACATAAGTTTAGTGTCCAATGGTGTGGATTGGGCGCGTTCGTGGTGACAATTCAAAAGTGACTTCGTGGCACGAACTGTTGCATTAATTTAGTGTAGTAACAAAACGGTCCCTAATGCACCAAAACCATACGATATGGAACAAAACATGAGTTTAGGGTCCCATGGTGTGTTTCTCGTGCGTTCGTAGCGAAAAGTTCCGACGCAACTTCGTGGCATGAACTTTTGCATCAATTGCACCAGTACGACCCATTTTGCACCGAGTTTAGTGCAGTAGCGAAACGATCCCAAATGCACCCAAATTTTACGAAATGCAACAAAACATGAGTTTAGAGTCCAATGGTGTGGATCGGGCACATTCGTAGCGAAAAGTTCCGACACGACTTCGTGGCATGAACTTTTGCATTTATTACACCACTTCGGCCCATTTTGCACCGAGTTTAGTACAGTAGCGAAATGGTCCCAAGTGCACCCAAACATTACGAAACACATTAAAACATGAGTTTGGGGCCAATGGTGTGGATCGGGCGCGTTTGTAGTGACAAGTTCAGATGCGACTTCATGGCACGAACTTTTGCATTAATTGCACCAGATTGGTCCATTTGCACTGAGTTTAGTGTAGTAACAAAACGATCATAAATGCACCCAAACATTACGTAATGCAAAAAAAACACGAGTTCAGGGTCCCATGGGGTGTATCGGGTGAGTTCTTAGCGAAAAGTTCCGTCGCGACTTCGTGGTATTCACTTTTGCATTAATTGCACAAGTTCGGCCCATTTTGCACCGAGTTTAGTGCAGTTGCGAAACGATCCCAAATGCACACAAACTTTACGAAATGCAACAAAACATGAGTTTAGAGTCCAATGGTGTGGATCGGGCGCGTTCGTAGCGAAAAGTTTCGACACGACTTCGTGGCATGATCTTTTGCATTAATTGCACCAGTTCGGCCCATTTTGCACCGAGTTTAGTGCAGTAGCGAAACGGTCCCGAGTGCACCCAAACATTACGAAACACACTAAAACATGAGTTTAGGGTCCAATGGTGTGGATCGGGCACGTTCGTAGTGACAAGTTCAGACGTGACATCGTGACACAAACTTTTGCATTAATTGCACCAGATTGGGCCATTTGCACCGAGTTTAGTGCAGTAACAAAACGGTCCCAAATGCACCCAAACATTACGAAATGCAACAAAACATGAGATTAAGGTCCCATGGTGTGTATCGGGTGGGTTCTTAGCGAAAAGTTCCGACGCGACTTCGTGGCATGAACTTTTGCAATAATTGCACCAGTTCGGCCCATTTTGCACCGAGTTTAGTGCAGTAGCGAAACGATCCCAAATGCACCCAAACTTTACCAAATGCAACAAAACATGAGTTTAGAGTCCAATGGCGTGTATCGGGTGAGTTCTTAGCGAAAAGTTCCGACGCGACTTCGTGGCATGAACTTTGGCATTAATTGCACCAGTTCGGCCCATTTTGCACCGAGTTTAGTGCAGTAGCGAAACGATCCCAAATGCACACAAACATTACGAAATGCAACAAAACATGAGTTTAGAGTCCAATGGTGTGGATCGGGCGCATTCGTTGCGAAAAGTTCCGACATGACTTCGTGGCATGAACTATTGCATTAATTGCACCAGTTCGGCCCATTTTGCACCGAGTTTAGTGTAGTTGCGAAACGGTCCCAAGTGCACCCAAATTTTACGAAATGCAACAAAACATGAGTTTAGAGTCCAATGGTGTGGATCGGGCACATTCGTAGCGAAAAGTTCCGACACGACTTCGTGGCATGAACTTTTGCATTTATTACACCACTTTGGCCCATTTTGCACCGAGTTTAGTACAGTAGCGAAATGGTCCCAAGTGCACCCAAACATTACGAAACACATTAAAACATGATTTTGGGGCCAATGGTGTGGATCGGGCGCGTTTGTAGTGACAAGTTCAGATGCGACTTCATGGCACGAACTTTTGCAATAATTGCACCAGATTGGTCCATTTGCACTGAGTTTAGTGTAGTAACAAAACGATCATAAATGCACCCAAACTTTACGAAATGCAACAAAAACACGAGTTCAGGGTCCCATGGGGTGTATCGGGTGAGTTCTTAGCGAAAAGTTCCGACGCGACTTCGTGGTATTCACTTTTGCATTAATTGCACCAGTTCGGCCCATTTTGCACCGAGTTTAGTCCAGTTGCGAAACGATCCCAAATGCACACAAACTTTACAAAATGCAACAAAACATGAGTTTAGAGTCCAATGGTGTGGATCGGGCGCGTTCGTTGCGAAAAGTTCCAACACGACTTCGTGGCATGAACTATTGCATTAATTGCACCAGTTCGGCCCATTTTGCACCGAGTTTAGTGTAGTAGCGAAACGGTCCCAAGTGCACCCAAACATTACGAAACACACTAAAACATAAGTTTAGTGTCCAATGGTGTGGATTGGGCGCGTTCGTGGTGACAATTCAAAAGTGACTTCGTGGCACGAACTGTTGCATTAATTTAGTGTAGTAACAAAACGGTCCCTAATGCACCAAAACCATACGATATGGAACAAAACATGAGTTTAGGGTCCCATGGTGTGTTTCTCGTGCGTTCGTAGCGAAAAGTTCCGACGCAACTTCGTGGCATGAACTTTTGCATCAATTGCACCAGTACGACCCATTTTGCACCGAGTTTAGTGCAGTAGCGAAACGATCCCAAATGCACCCAAATTTTACGAAATGCAACAAAACATGAGTTTAGAGTCCAATGGTGTGGATCGGGCACATTCGTAGCGAAAAGTTCCGACACGACTTCGTGGCATGAACTTTTGCATTTATTACACCACTTCGGCCCATTTTGCACCGAGTTTAGTACAGTAGCGAAATGGTCCCAAGTGCACCCAAACATTACGAAACACATTAAAACATGAGTTTGGGGCCAATGGTGTGGATCGGGCGCGTTTGTAGTGACAAGTTCAGATGCGACTTCATGGCACGAACTTTTGCATTAATTGCACCAGATTGGTCCATTTGCACTGAGTTTAGTGTAGTAACAAAACGATCATAAATGCACCCAAACATTACGTAATGCAAAAAAAACACGAGTTCAGGGTCCCATGGGGTGTATCGGGTGAGTTCTTAGCGAAAAGTTCCGACGCGACTTCGTGGTATTCACTTTTGCATTAATTGCACAAGTTCGGCCCATTTTGCACCGAGTTTAGTGCAGTTGCGAAACGATCCCAAATGCACACAAACTTTACGAAATGCAACAAAACATGAGTTTAGAGTCCAATGGTGTGGATCGGGCGCGTTCGTAACGAAAAGTTTCGACACGACTTCGTGGCATGATCTTTTGCATTAATTGCACCAGTTCGGCCCATTTTGCACCGAGTTTAGTGCAGTAGCGAAACGGTCCCGAGTGCACCCAAACATTACGAAACACACTAAAACATGAGTTTAGGGTCCAATGGTGTGGATCGGGCACGTTCGTAGTGACAAGTTCAGACGTGACATCGTGACACAAACTTTTGCATTAATTGCACCAGATTGGGCCATTTGCACCGAGTTTAGTGCAGTAACAAAACGGTCCCAAATGCACCCAAACATTACGAAATGCAACAAAACATGAGATTAAGGTCCCATGGTGTGTATCGGGTGGGTTCTTAGCGAAAAGTTCCGACGCGACTTCGTGGCATGAACTTTTGCAATAATTGCACCAGTTCGGCCCATTTTGCACCGAGTTTAGTGCAGTAGCGAAACGATCCCAAATGCACCCAAACTTTACCAAATGCAACAAAACATGAGTTTAGAGTCCAATGGCGTGTATCGGGTGAGTTCTTAGCGAAAAGTTCCGACGCGACTTCGTGGCATGAACTTTGGCATTAATTGCACCAGTTCGGCCCATTTTGCACCGAGTTTAGTGCAGTAGCGAAACGATCCCAAATGCACACAAACATTACGAAATGCAACAAAACATGAGTTTAGAGTCCAATGGTGTGGATCGGGCGCATTCGTTGCGAAAAGTTCCGACATGACTTCGTGGCATGAACTATTGCATTAATTGCACCAGTTCGGCCCATTTTGCACCGAGTTTAGTGTAGTTGCGAAACGGTCCCAAGTGCACCCAAATTTTACGAAATGCAACAAAACATGAGTTTAGAGTCCAATGGTGTGGATCGGGCACATTCGTAGCGAAAAGTTCCGACACGACTTCGTGGCATGAACTTTTGCATTTATTACACCACTTTGGCCCATTTTGCACCGAGTTTAGTACAGTAGCGAAATGGTCCCAAGTGCACCCAAACATTACGAAACACATTAAAACATGATTTTGGGGCCAATGGTGTGGATCGGGCGCGTTTGTAGTGACAAGTTCAGATGCGACTTCATGGCACGAACTTTTGCAATAATTGCACCAGATTGGTCCATTTGCACTGAGTTTAGTGTAGTAACAAAACGATCATAAATGCACCCAAACTTTACGAAATGCAACAAAAACACGAGTTCAGGGTCCCATGGGGTGTATCGGGTGAGTTCTTAGCGAAAAGTTCCGACGCGACTTCGTGGTATTCACTTTTGCATTAATTGCACCAGTTCGGCCCATTTTGCACCGAGTTTAGTCCAGTTGCGAAACGATCCCAAATGCACACAAACTTTACAAAATGCAACAAAACATGAGTTTAGAGTCCAATGGTGTGGATCGGGCGCGTTCGTTGCGAAAAGTTCCAACACGACTTCGTGGCATGAACTATTGCATTAATTGCACCAGTTCGGCCCATTTTGCACCGAGTTTAGTGTAGTAGCGAAACGGTCCCAAGTGCACCCAAACATTACGAAACACACTAAAACATAAGTTTAGTGTCCAATGGTGTGGATTGGGCGCGTTCGTGGTGACAATTCAAAAGTGACTTCGTGGCACGAACTGTTGCATTAATTTAGTGTAGTAACAAAACGGTCCCTAATGCACCAAAACCATACGATATGGAACAAAACATGAGTTTAGGGTCCCATGGTGTGTTTCTCGTGCGTTCGTAGCGAAAAGTTCCGACGCAACTTCGTGGCATGAACTTTTGCATCAATTGCACCAGTACGACCCATTTTGCACCGAGTTTAGTGCAGTAGCGAAACGATCCCAAATGCACCCAAATTTTACGAAATGCAACAAAACATGAGTTTAGAGTCCAATGGTGTGGATCGGGCACATTCGTAGCGAAAAGTTCCGACACGACTTCGTGGCATGAACTTTTGCATTTATTACACCACTTCGGCCCATTTTGCACCGAGTTTAGTACAGTAGCGAAATGGTCCCAAGTGCACCCAAACATTACGAAACACATTAAAACATGAGTTTGGGGCCAATGGTGTGGATCGGGCGCGTTTGTAGTGACAAGTTCAGATGCGACTTCATGGCACGAACTTTTGCATTAATTGCACCAGATTGGTCCATTTGCACTGAGTTTAGTGTAGTAACAAAACGATCATAAATGCACCCAAACATTACGTAATGCAAAAAAAACACGAGTTCAGGGTCCCATGGGGTGTATCGGGTGAGTTCTTAGCGAAAAGTTCCGACGCGACTTCGTGGTATTCACTTTTGCATTAATTGCACAAGTTCGGCCCATTTTGCACCGAGTTTAGTGCAGTTGCGAAACGATCCCAAATGCACACAAACTTTACGAAATGCAACAAAACATGAGTTTAGAGTCCAATGGTGTGGATCGGGCGCGTTCGTAACGAAAAGTTTCGACACGACTTCGTGGCATGATCTTTTGCATTAATTGCACCAGTTCGGCCCATTTTGCACCGAGTTTAGTGCAGTAGCGAAACGGTCCCGAGTGCACCCAAACATTACGAAACACACTAAAACATGAGTTTAGGGTCCAATGGTGTGGATCGGGCACGTTCGTAGTGACAAGTTCAGACGTGACATCGTGACACAAACTTTTGCATTAATTGCACCAGATTGGGCCATTTGCACCGAGTTTAGTGCAGTAACAAAACGGTCCCAAATGCACCCAAACATTACGAAATGCAACAAAACATGAGATTAAGGTCCCATGGTGTGTATCGGGTGGGTTCTTAGCGAAAAGTTCCGACGCGACTTCGTGGCATGAACTTTTGCAATAATTGCACCAGTTCGGCCCATTTTGCACCGAGTTTAGTGCAGTAGCGAAACGATCCCAAATGCACCCAAACTTTACCAAATGCAACAAAACATGAGTTTAGAGTCCAATGGCGTGTATCGGGTGAGTTCTTAGCGAAAAGTTCCGACGCGACTTCGTGGCATGAACTTTGGCATTAATTGCACCAGTTCGGCCCATTTTGCACCGAGTTTAGTGCAGTAGCGAAACGATCCCAAATGCACACAAACATTACGAAATGCAACAAAACATGAGTTTAGAGTCCAATGGTGTGGATCGGGCGCATTCGTTGCGAAAAGTTCCGACATGACTTCGTGGCATGAACTATTGCATTAATTGCACCAGTTCGGCCCATTTTGCACCGAGTTTAGTGTAGTTGCGAAACGGTCCCAAGTGCACCCAAATTTTACGAAATGCAACAAAACATGAGTTTAGAGTCCAATGGTGTGGATCGGGCACATTCGTAGCGAAAAGTTCCGACACGACTTCGTGGCATGAACTTTTGCATTTATTACACCACTTTGGCCCATTTTGCACCGAGTTTAGTACAGTAGCGAAATGGTCCCAAGTGCACCCAAACATTACGAAACACATTAAAACATGATTTTGGGGCCAATGGTGTGGATCGGGCGCGTTTGTAGTGACAAGTTCAGATGCGACTTCATGGCACGAACTTTTGCAATAATTGCACCAGATTGGTCCATTTGCACTGAGTTTAGTGTAGTAACAAAACGATCATAAATGCACCCAAACTTTACGAAATGCAACAAAAACACGAGTTCAGGGTCCCATGGGGTGTATCGGGTGAGTTCTTAGCGAAAAGTTCCGACGCGACTTCGTGGTATTCACTTTTGCATTAATTGCACCAGTTCGGCCCATTTTGCACCGAGTTTAGTCCAGTTGCGAAACGATCCCAAATGCACACAAACTTTACAAAATGCAACAAAACATGAGTTTAGAGTCCAATGGTGTGGATCGGGCGCGTTCGTTGCGAAAAGTTCCAACACGACTTCGTGGCATGAACTATTGCATTAATTGCACCAGTTCGGCCCATTTTGCACCGAGTTTAGTGTAGTAGCGAAACGGTCCCAAGTGCACCCAAACATTACGAAACACACTAAAACATAAGTTTAGTGTCCAATGGTGTGGATTGGGCGCGTTCGTGGTGACAATTCAAAAGTGACTTCGTGGCACGAACTGTTGCATTAATTTAGTGTAGTAACAAAACGGTCCCTAATGCACCAAAACCATACGATATGGAACAAAACATGAGTTTAGGGTCCCATGGTGTGTTTCTCGTGCGTTCGTAGCGAAAAGTTCCGACGCAACTTCGTGGCATGAACTTTTGCATCAATTGCACCAGTACGACCCATTTTGCACCGAGTTTAGTGCAGTAGCGAAACGATCCCAAATGCACCCAAATTTTACGAAATGCAACAAAACATGAGTTTAGAGTCCAATGGTGTGGATCGGGCACATTCGTAGCGAAAAGTTCCGACACGACTTCGTGGCATGAACTTTTGCATTTATTACACCACTTCGGCCCATTTTGCACCGAGTTTAGTACAGTAGCGAAATGGTCCCAAGTGCACCCAAACATTACGAAACACATTAAAACATGAGTTTGGGGCCAATGGTGTGGATCGGGCGCGTTTGTAGTGACAAGTTCAGATGCGACTTCATGGCACGAACTTTTGCATTAATTGCACCAGATTGGTCCATTTGCACTGAGTTTAGTGTAGTAACAAAACGATCATAAATGCACCCAAACATTACGTAATGCAAAAAAAACACGAGTTCAGGGTCCCATGGGGTGTATCGGGTGAGTTCTTAGCGAAAAGTTCCGACGCGACTTCGTGGTATTCACTTTTGCATTAATTGCACAAGTTCGGCCCATTTTGCACCGAGTTTAGTGCAGTTGCGAAACGATCCCAAATGCACACAAACTTTACGAAATGCAACAAAACATGAGTTTAGAGTCCAATGGTGTGGATCGGGCGCGTTCGTAGCGAAAAGTTTCGACACGACTTCGTGGCATGATCTTTTGCATTAATTGCACCAGTTCGGCCCATTTTGCACCGAGTTTAGTGCAGTAGCGAAACGGTCCCGAGTGCACCCAAACATTACGAAACACACTAAAACATGAGTTTAGGGTCCAATGGTGTGGATCGGGCACGTTCGTAGTGACAAGTTCAGACGTGACATCGTGACACAAACTTTTGCATTAATTGCACCAGATTGGGCCATTTGCACCGAGTTTAGTGCAGTAACAAAACGGTCCCAAATGCACCCAAACATTACGAAATGCAACAAAACATGAGATTAAGGTCCCATGGTGTGTATCGGGTGGGTTCTTAGCGAAAAGTTCCGACGCGACTTCGTGGCATGAACTTTTGCAATAATTGCACCAGTTCGGCCCATTTTGCACCGAGTTTAGTGCAGTAGCGAAACGATCCCAAATGCACCCAAACTTTACCAAATGCAACAAAACATGAGTTTAGAGTCCAATGGCGTGTATCGGGTGAGTTCTTAGCGAAAAGTTCCGACGCGACTTCGTGGCATGAACTTTGGCATTAATTGCACCAGTTCGGCCCATTTTGCACCGAGTTTAGTGCAGTAGCGAAACGATCCCAAATGCACACAAACATTACGAAATGCAACAAAACATGAGTTTAGAGTCCAATGGTGTGGATCGGGCGCGTTCGTTGCGAAAAGTTCCGACATGACTTCGTGGCATGAACTATTGCATTAATTGCACCAGTTCGGCCCATTTTGCACCGAGTTTAGTGTAGTTGCGAAACGGTCCCAAGTGCACCCAAATTTTACGAAATGCAACAAAACATGAGTTTAGAGTCCAATGGTGTGGATCGGGCACATTCGTAGCGAAAAGTTCCGACACGACTTCGTGGCATGAACTTTTGCATTTATTACACCACTTTGGCCCATTTTGCACCAAGTTTAGTACAGTAGCGAAATGGTCCCAAGTGCACCCAAACATTACGAAACACATTAAAACATGATTTTGGGGCCAATGGTGTGGATCGGGCGCGTTTGTAGTGACAAGTTCAGATGCGACTTCATGGCACGAACTTTTGCAATAATTGCACCAGATTGGTCCATTTGCACTGAGTTTAGTGTAGTAACAAAACGATCATAAATGCACCCAAACTTTACGAAATGCAACAAAAACACGAGTTCAGGGTCCCATGGGGTGTATCGGGTGAGTTCTTAGCGAAAAGTTCCGACGCGACTTCGTGGTATTCACTTTTGCATTAATTGCACCAGTTCGGCCCATTTTGCACCGAGTTTAGTGCAGTTGCGAAACGATCCCAAATGCACACAAACTTTACGAAATGCAACAAAACATGAGTTTAGAGTCCAATGGTGTGGATCGGGCGCGTTCGTTGCGAAAAGTTCCGACACGACTTCGTGGCATGAACTATTGCATTAATTGCACCAGTTCGGCCCATTTTGCACCGAGTTTAGTGTAGTAGCGAAACGGTCCCAAGTGCACCCAAACATTACGAAACACACTAAAACATAAGTTTAGTGTCCAATGGTGTGGATTGGGCGCGTTCGTGGTGACAATTCAAAAGTGACTTCGTGGCACGAACTGTTGCATTAATTTAGTGTAGTAACAAAACGGTCCCTAATGCACCAAAACCATACGATATGGAACAAAACATGAGTTTAGGGTCCCATGGTGTGTTTCTCGTGCGTTCGTAGTGAAAAGTTCCGACGCAACTTCGTGGCATGAACTTTTGCATCAATTGCACCAGTACGACCCATTTTGCACCGAGTTTAGTGCAGTAGCGAAACGATCCCAAATGCACCCAAATTTTACGAAATGCAACAAAACATGAGTTTAGAGTCCAATGGTGTGGATCGGGCACATTCGTAGCGAAAAGTTCCGACACGACTTCGTGGCATGAACTTTTGCATTTATTACACCACTTCGGCCCATTTTGCACCGAGTTTAGTACAGTAGCGAAATGGTCCCAAGTGCACCCAAACATTACGAAACACATTAAAACATGAGTTTGGGGCCAATGGTGTGGATCGGGCGCGTTTGTAGTGACAAGTTCAGATGCGACTTCATGGCACGAACTTTTGCATTAATTGCACCAGATTGGTCCATTTGCACTGAGTTTAGTGTAGTAACAAAACGATCATAAATGCACCCAAACATTACGTAATGCAAAAAAAACACGAGTTCAGGGTCCCATGGGGTGTATCGGGTGAGTTCTTAGCGAAAAGTTCCGACGCGACTTCGTGGTATTCACTTTTGCATTAATTGCACAAGTTCGGCCCATTTTGCACCGAGTTTAGTGCAGTTGCGAAACGATCCCAAATGCACACAAACTTTACGAAATGCAACAAAACATGAGTTTAGAGTCCAATGGTGTGGATCGGGCGCGTTCGTAGCGAAAAGTTCCGACACGACTTCGTGGCATGATCTTTTGCATTAATTGCACCAGTTCGGCCCATTTTGCACCGAGTTTAGTGCAGTAGCGAAACGGTCCCGAGTGCACCCAAACATTACGAAACACACTAAAACATGAGTTTAGGGTCCAATGGTGTGGATCGGGCACGTTCGTAGTGACAAGTTCAGACGTGACATCGTGACACAAACTTTTGCATTAATTGCACCAGATTGGGCCATTTGCACCGAGTTTAGTGCAGTAACAAAACGGTCCCAAATGCACCCAAACATTACGAAATGCAACAAAACATGAGATTAAGGTCCCATGGTGTGTATCGGGTGGGTTCTTAGCGAAAAGTTCCGACGCGACTTCGTGGCATGAACTTTTGCAATAATTGCACCAGTTCGGCCCATTTTGCACCGAGTTTAGTGCAGTAGCGAAACGATCCCAAATGCACCCAAACTTTACCAAATGCAACAAAACATGAGTTTAGAGTCCAATGGCGTGTATCGGGTGAGTTCTTAGCGAAAAGTTCCGACGCGACTTCGTGGCATGAACTTTGGCATTAATTGCACCAGTTCGGCCCATTTTGCACCGAGTTTAGTGCAGTAGCGAAACGATCCCAAATGCACACAAACATTACGAAATGCAACAAAACATGAGTTTAGAGTCCAATGGTGTGGATCGGGCGCATTCGTTGCGAAAAGTTCCGACATGACTTCGTGGCATGAACTATTGCATTAATTGCACCAGTTCGGCCCATTTTGCACCGAGTTTAGTGTAGTTGCGAAACGGTCCCAAGTGCACCCAAATTTTACGAAATGCAACAAAACATGAGTTTAGAGTCCAATGGTGTGGATCGGGCACATTCGTAGCGAAAAGTTCCGACACGACTTCGTGGCATGAACTTTTGCATTTATTACACCACTTTGGCCCATTTTGCACCGAGTTTAGTACAGTAGCGAAATGGTCCCAAGTGCACCCAAACATTACGAAACACATTAAAACATGATTTTGGGGCCAATGGTGTGGATCGGGCGCGTTTGTAGTGACAAGTTCAGATGCGACTTCATGGCACGAACTTTTGCAATAATTGCACCAGATTGGTCCATTTGCACTGAGTTTAGTGTAGTAACAAAACGATCATAAATGCACCCAAACTTTACGAAATGCAACAAAAACACGAGTTCAGGGTCCCATGGGGTGTATCGGGTGAGTTCTTAGCGAAAAGTTCCGACGCGACTTCGTGGTATTCACTTTTGCATTAATTGCACCAGTTCGGCCCATTTTGCACCGAGTTTAGTCCAGTTGCGAAACGATCCCAAATGCACACAAACTTTACAAAATGCAACAAAACATGAGTTTAGAGTCCAATGGTGTGGATCGGGCGCGTTCGTTGCGAAAAGTTCCAACACGACTTCGTGGCATGAACTATTGCATTAATTGCACCAGTTCGGCCCATTTTGCACCGAGTTTAGTGTAGTAGCGAAACGGTCCCAAGTGCACCCAAACATTACGAAACACACTAAAACATAAGTTTAGTGTCCAATGGTGTGGATTGGGCGCGTTCGTGGTGACAATTCAAAAGTGACTTCGTGGCACGAACTGTTGCATTAATTTAGTGTAGTAACAAAACGGTCCCTAATGCACCAAAACCATACGATATGGAACAAAACATGAGTTTAGGGTCCCATGGTGTGTTTCTCGTGCGTTCGTAGCGAAAAGTTCCGACGCAACTTCGTGGCATGAACTTTTGCATCAATTGCACCAGTACGACCCATTTTGCACCGAGTTTAGTGCAGTAGCGAAACGATCCCAAATGCACCCAAATTTTACGAAATGCAACAAAACATGAGTTTAGAGTCCAATGGTGTGGATCGGGCACATTCGTAGCGAAAAGTTCCGACACGACTTCGTGGCATGAACTTTTGCATTTATTACACCACTTCGGCCCATTTTGCACCGAGTTTAGTACAGTAGCGAAATGGTCCCAAGTGCACCCAAACATTACGAAACACATTAAAACATGAGTTTGGGGCCAATGGTGTGGATCGGGCGCGTTTGTAGTGACAAGTTCAGATGCGACTTCATGGCACGAACTTTTGCATTAATTGCACCAGATTGGTCCATTTGCACTGAGTTTAGTGTAGTAACAAAACGATCATAAATGCACCCAAACATTACGTAATGCAAAAAAAACACGAGTTCAGGGTCCCATGGGGTGTATCGGGTGAGTTCTTAGCGAAAAGTTCCGACGCGACTTCGTGGTATTCACTTTTGCATTAATTGCACAAGTTCGGCCCATTTTGCACCGAGTTTAGTGCAGTTGCGAAACGATCCCAAATGCACACAAACTTTACGAAATGCAACAAAACATGAGTTTAGAGTCCAATGGTGTGGATCGGGCGCGTTCGTAGCGAAAAGTTCCGACACGACTTCGTGGCATGATCTTTTGCATTAATTGCACCAGTTCGGCCCATTTTGCACCGAGTTTAGTGCAGTAGCGAAACGGTCCCGAGTGCACCCAAACATTACGAAACACACTAAAACATGAGTTTAGGGTCCAATGGTGTGGATCGGGCACGTTCGTAGTGACAAGTTCAGACGTGACATCGTGACACAAACTTTTGCATTAATTGCACCAGATTGGGCCATTTGCACCGAGTTTAGTGCAGTAACAAAACGGTCCCAAATGCACCCAAACATTACGAAATGCAACAAAACATGAGATTAAGGTCCCATGGTGTGTATCGGGTGGGTTCTTAGCGAAAAGTTCCGACGCGACTTCGTGGCATGAACTTTTGCAATAATTGCACCAGTTCGGCCCATTTTGCACCGAGTTTAGTGCAGTAGCGAAACGATCCCAAATGCACCCAAACTTTACCAAATGCAACAAAACATGAGTTTAGAGTCCAATGGCGTGTATCGGGTGAGTTCTTAGCGAAAAGTTCCGACGCGACTTCGTGGCATGAACTTTGGCATTAATTGCACCAGTTCGGCCCATTTTGCACCGAGTTTAGTGCAGTAGCGAAACGATCCCAAATGCACACAAACATTACGAAATGCAACAAAACATGAGTTTAGAGTCCAATGGTGTGGATCGGGCGCATTCGTTGCGAAAAGTTCCGACATGACTTCGTGGCATGAACTATTGCATTAATTGCACCAGTTCGGCCCATTTTGCACCGAGTTTAGTGTAGTTGCGAAACGGTCCCAAGTGCACCCAAATTTTACGAAATGCAACAAAACATGAGTTTAGAGTCCAATGGTGTGGATCGGGCACATTCGTAGCGAAAAGTTCCGACACGACTTCGTGGCATGAACTTTTGCATTTATTACACCACTTTGGCCCATTTTGCACCGAGTTTAGTACAGTAGCGAAATGGTCCCAAGTGCACCCAAACATTACGAAACACATTAAAACATGATTTTGGGGCCAATGGTGTGGATCGGGCGCGTTTGTAGTGACAAGTTCAGATGCGACTTCATGGCACGAACTTTTGCAATAATTGCACCAGATTGGTCCATTTGCACTGAGTTTAGTGTAGTAACAAAACGATCATAAATGCACCCAAACTTTACGAAATGCAACAAAAACACGAGTTCAGGGTCCCATGGGGTGTATCGGGTGAGTTCTTAGCGAAAAGTTCCGACGCGACTTCGTGGTATTCACTTTTGCATTAATTGCACCAGTTCGGCCCATTTTGCACCGAGTTTAGTCCAGTTGCGAAACGATCCCAAATGCACACAAAATTTACAAAATGCAACAAAACATGAGTTTAGAGTCCAATGGTGTGGATCGGGCGCGTTCGTTGCGAAAAGTTCCAACACGACTTCGTGGCATGAACTATTGCATTAATTGCACCAGTTCGGCCCATTTTGCACCGAGTTTAGTGTAGTAGCGAAACGGTCCCAAGTGCACCCAAACATTACGAAACACACTAAAACATAAGTTTAGTGTCCAATGGTGTGGATTGGGCGCGTTCGTGGTGACAATTCAAAAGTGACTTCGTGGCACGAACTGTTGCATTAATTTAGTGTAGTAACAAAACGGTCCCTAATGCACCAAAACCATACGATATGGAACAAAACATGAGTTTAGGGTCCCATGGTGTGTTTCTCGTGCGTTCGTAGCGAAAAGTTCCGACGCAACTTCGTGGCATGAACTTTTGCATCAATTGCACCAGTACGACCCATTTTGCACCGAGTTTAGTGCAGTAGCGAAACGATCCCAAATGCACCCAAATTTTACGAAATGCAACAAAACATGAGTTTAGAGTCCAATGGTGTGGATCGGGCACATTCGTAGCGAAAAGTTCCGACACGACTTCGTGGCATGAACTTTTGCATTTATTACACCACTTCGGCCCATTTTGCACCGAGTTTAGTACAGTAGCGAAATGGTCCCAAGTGCACCCAAACATTACGAAACACATTAAAACATGAGTTTGGGGCCAATGGTGTGGATCGGGCGCGTTTGTAGTGACAAGTTCAGATGCGACTTCATGGCACGAACTTTTGCATTAATTGCACCAGATTGGTCCATTTGCACTGAGTTTAGTGTAGTAACAAAACGATCATAAATGCACCCAAACATTACGTAATGCAAAAAAAACACGAGTTCAGGGTCCCATGGGGTGTATCGGGTGAGTTCTTAGCGAAAAGTTCCGACGCGACTTCGTGGTATTCACTTTTGCATTAATTGCACAAGTTCGGCCCATTTTGCACCGAGTTTAGTGCAGTTGCGAAACGATCCCAAATGCACACAAACTTTACGAAATGCAACAAAACATGAGTTTAGAGTCCAATGGTGTGGATCGGGCGCGTTCGTAGCGAAAAGTTCCGACACGACTTCGTGGCATGATCTTTTGCATTAATTGCACCAGTTCGGCCCATTTTGCACCGAGTTTAGTGCAGTAGCGAAACGGTCCCGAGTGCACCCAAACATTACGAAACACACTAAAACATGAGTTTAGGGTCCAATGGTGTGGATCGGGCACGTTCGTAGTGACAAGTTCAGACGTGACATCGTGACACAAACTTTTGCATTAATTGCACCAGATTGGGCCATTTGCACCGAGTTTAGTGCAGTAACAAAACGGTCCCAAATGCACCCAAACATTACGAAATGCAACAAAACATGAGATTAAGGTCCCATGGTGTGTATCGGGTGGGTTCTTAGCGAAAAGTTCCGACGCGACTTCGTGGCATGAACTTTTGCAATAATTGCACCAGTTCGGCCCATTTTGCACCGAGTTTAGTGCAGTAGCGAAACGATCCCAAATGCACCCAAACTTTACCAAATGCAACAAAACATGAGTTTAGAGTCCAATGGCGTGTATCGGGTGAGTTCTTAGCGAAAAGTTCCGACGCGACTTCGTGGCATGAACTTTGGCATTAATTGCACCAGTTCGGCCCATTTTGCACCGAGTTTAGTGCAGTAGCGAAACGATCCCAAATGCACACAAACTTTACGAAATGCAACAAAACATGAGTTTAGAGTCCAATGGTGTGGATCGGGCGCATTCGTTGCGAAAAGTTCCGACATGACTTCGTGGCATGAACTATTGCATTAATTGCACCAGTTCGGCCCATTTTGCACCGAGTTTAGTGTAGTTGCGAAATGGTCCCAAGTGCACCCAAATTTTACGAAATGCAACAAAACATGAGTTTAGAGTCCAATGGTGTGGATCGGGCACATTCGTAGCGAAAAGTTCCGACACGACTTCGTGGCATGAACTTTTGCATTTATTACACCACTTTGGCCCATTTTGCACCGAGTTTAGTACAGTAGCGAAATGGTCCCAAGTGCACCCAAACATTACGAAACACATTAAAACATGATTTTGGGGCCAATGGTGTGGATCGGGCGCGTTTGTAGTGACAAGTTCAGATGCGACTTCATGGCACGAACTTTTGCAATAATTGCACCAGATTGGTCCATTTGCACTGAGTTTAGTGTAGTAACAAAACGATCATAAATGCACCCAAACTTTACGAAATGCAACAAAAACACAAGTTCAGGGTCCCATGGGGGGTATCGGGTGAGTTCTTAGCGAAAAGTTCCGACGCGACTTCGTGGTATTCACTTTTGCATTAATTGCACCAGTTCGGCCCATTTTGCACCGAGTTTAGTCCAGTTGCGAAACGATCCCAAATGCACACAAACTTTACGAAATGCAACAAAACATGAGTTTAGAGTCCAATGGTGTGGATCGGGCGCGTTCGTTGCGAAAAGTTCCGACACGACTTCGTGGCATGAACTATTGCATTAATTGCACCAGTTCGGCCCATTTTGCACCGAGTTTAGTGTAGTAGCGAAACGGTCCCAAGTGCACCCAAACATTACGAAACACACTAAAACATAAGTTTAGTGTCCAATGGTGTGGATTGGGCGCGTTCGTGGTGACAATTCAAAAGTGACTTCGTGGCACGAACTGTTGCATTAATTTAGTGTAGTAACAAAACGGTCCCTAATGCACCAAAACCATACGATATGGAACAAAACATGAGTTTAGGGTCCCATGGTGTGTTTCTCGTGCGTTCGTAGCGAAAAGTTCCGACGCAACTTCGTGGCATGAACTTTTGCATCAATTGCACCAGTACGACCCTTTTTGCACCGAGTTTAGTGCAGTAGCGAAACGATCCCAAATGCACCCAAATTTTACGAAATGCAACAAAACATGAGTTTAGAGTCCAATGGTGTGGATCGGGCACATTCGTAGCGAAAAGTTCCGACACGACTTCGTGGCATGAACTTTTGCATTTATTACACCACTTCGGCCCATTTTGCACCGAGTTTAGTACAGTAGCGAAATGGTCCCAAGTGCACCCAAACATTACGAAACACATTAAAACATGAGTTTGGGGCCAATGGTGTGGATCGGGCGCGTTTGTAGTGACAAGTTCAGATGCGACTTCATGGCACGAACTTTTGCATTAATTGCACCAGATTGGTCCATTTGCACTGAGTTTAGTGTAGTAACAAAACGATCATAAATGCACCCAAACATTACGTAATGCAAAAAAAACACGAGTTCAGGGTCCCATGGGGTGTATCGGGTGAGTTCTTAGCGAAAAGTTCCGACGCGACTTCGTGGTATTCACTTTTGCATTAATTGCACAAGTTCGGCCCATTTTGCACCGAGTTTAGTGCAGTTGCGAAACGATCCCAAATGCACACAAACTTTACGAAATGCAACAAAACATGAGTTTAGAGTCCAATGGTGTGGATCGGGCGCGTTCGTAGCGAAAAGTTCCGACACGACTTCGTGGCATGATCTTTTGCATTAATTGCACCAGTTCGGCCCATTTTGCACCGAGTTTAGTGCAGTAGCGAAACGGTCCCGAGTGCACCCAAACATTACGAAACACACTAAAACATGAGTTTAGGGTCCAATGGTGTGGATCGGGCACGTTCGTAGTGACAAGTTCAGACGTGACATCGTGACACAAACTTTTGCATTAATTGCACCAGATTGGGCCATTTGCACCGAGTTTAGTGCAGTAACAAAACGGTCCCAAATGCACCCAAACATTACGAAATGCAACAAAACATGAGATTAAGGTCCCATGGTGTGTATCGGGTGGGTTCATAGCGAAAAGTTCCGACGCGACTTCGTGGCATGAACTTTTGCAATAATTGCACCAGTTCAGCCCATTTTGCACCGAGTTTAGTGCAGTAGCGAAACGATCCCAAATGCACCCAAACTTTACGAAATGCAACAAAACATGAGTTTAGAGTCCAATGGCGTGTATCGGGTGAGTTCTTAGCGAAAAGTTCCGACGCGACTTCGTGGCATGAACTTTTGCATTAATTGCACCAGTTCGGCCCATTTTGCAGCCGAGTTTAGTGCAGTAGTGAAACGATCCCAAATGCACACAAACTTTACGAAATGCAACAAAACATGAGTTTAGAGTCCAATGGTGTGGATCGGGCGCGTTCGTTGCGAAAAGTTCCGACACGACTTCGTGGCATGAACTATTGCATTAATTGCACCAGTTCGGCCCATTTTGCACCGAGTTTAGTGTAGTAGCGAAACGGTCCCAAGTGCACCCAAACATTATGAAACACACTAAAACATAAGTTTAGTGTCCAATGGTGTGGATCGGGTGCGTTCGTGGTGACAATTCAAAAGTGACTTCGTGGCACGAACTTTTGCATTAATTTAGTGTAGTAACAAAACGGTCCCTAATGCACCAAAACCATACGATATGGAACAAAACATGAGTTTAGGGTCCCATGGTGTGTTTCTCGTGCGTTCGTAGCGAAAAGTTCCGACGCAACTTCGTGGCTTGAACTTTTGCATCAATTGCACCAGTACGACCCATTTTGCACCGAGTTTAGTGCAGTAGCGAAACGATCCCAAATGCACCCAAATTTTACGAAATGCAACAAAACATGAGTTTAGAGTCCAATGGTGTGGATCGGGCACATTCGTAGCGAAAAGTTCCGACACGACTTCGTGGCATGAACTTTTGCATTTATTACACCACTTCGGCCCATTTTGCACCGAGTTTAGTACAGTAGCGAAATGGTCCCAAGTGCACCCAAACATTACGAAACACATTAAAACATGAGTTTGGGGCCAATGGTGTGGATCGGGCGCGTTTGTAGTGACAAGTTCAGATGCGACTTCATGGCACGAACTTTTGCATTAATTGCACCAGATTGGTCCATTTGCACTGAGTTTAGTGTAGTAACAAAACGATCATAAATGCACCCAAACATTACGTAATGCAAAAAAAACACGAGTTCAGGGTCCCATGGGGTGTATCGGGTGAGTTCTTAGCGAAAAGTTCCGACGCGACTTCGTGGTATTCACTTTTGCATTAATTGCACAAGTTCGGCCCATTTTGCACCGAGTTTAGTGCAGTTGCGAAACGATCCCAAATGCACACAAACTTTACGAAATGCAACAAAACATGAGTTTAGAGTCCAATGGTGTGGATCGGGCGCGTTCGTAGCGAAAAGTTCCGACACGACTTCGTGGCATGATCTTTTGCATTAATTGCACCAGTTCGGCCCATTTTGCACCGAGTTTAGTGCAGTAGCGAAACGGTCCCGAGTGCACCCAAACATTACGAAACACACTAAAACATGAGTTTAGGGTCCAATGGTGTGGATCGGGCACGTTCGTAGTGACAAGTTCAGACGTGACATCGTGACACAAACTTTTGCATTAATTGCACCAGATTGGGCCATTTGCACCGAGTTTAGTGCAGTAACAAAACGGTCCCAAATGCACCCAAACATTACGAAATGCAACAAAACATGAGATTAAGGTCCCATGGTGTGTATCGGGTGGGTTCATAGCGAAAAGTTCCGACGCGACTTCGTGGCATGAACTTTTGCAATAATTGCACCAGTTCAGCCCATTTTGCACCGAGTTTAGTGCAGTAGCGAAACGATCCCAAATGCACCCAAACTTTACGAAATGCAACAAAACATGAGTTTAGAGTCCAATGGCGTGTATCGGGTGAGTTCTTAGCGAAAAGTTCCGACGCGACTTCGTGGCATGAACTTTTGCATTAATTGCACCAGTTCGGCCCATTTTGCGCCGAGTTTAGTGCAGTAGTGAAACGATCCCAAATGCACACAAACTTTACGAAATGCAACAAAACATGAGTTTAGAGTCCAATGGTGTGGATCGGGCGCGTTCGTTGCGAAAAGTTCCGACACGACTTCGTGGCATGAACTATTGCATTAATTGCACCAGTTCGGCCCATTTTGCACCGAGTTTAGTGTAGTAGCGAAACGGTCCCAAGTGCACCCAAACATTATGAAACACACTAAAACATAAGTTTAGTGTGCAATGGTGTGGATCGGGTGCGTTCGTGGTGACAATTCAAAAGTGACTTCGTGGCACGAACTTTTGCATTAATTTAGTGTAGTAACAAAACGGTCCCTAATGCACCAAAACCATACGATATGGAACAAAACATGAGTTTAGGGTCCCATGGTGTGTTTCTCGTGCGTTCGTAGCGAAAAGTTCCGACGCAACTTCGTGGCTTGAACTTTTGCATCAATTGCACCAGTACGACCCATTTTGCACCGAGTTTAGTGCAGTAGCGAAACGATCCCAAATGCACCCAAATTTTACGAAATGCAACAAAACATGAGTTTAGAGTCCAATGGTGTGGATCGGGCACATTCGTAGCGAAAAGTTCCGACACGACTTCGTGGCATGAACTTTTGCATTTATTACACCGCTTCGGCCCATTTTGCACCGAGTTTAGTACAGTAGCGAAATGGTCCCAAGTGCACCCAAACATTACGAAACACATTAAAACATGAGTTTGGGGCCAATGGTGTGGATCGGGCGCAGTTTGTAGTGACAAGTTAAGTGCGACTTCATGGCACGAACTTTTGCATTAATTGCACCAGATTGGTCCATTTGCACTGAGTTTAGTGTAGTAACAAAATGATCATAAATGCACCCAAACATTACGTAATGCAAAAAAAACACGAGTTCAGGGTCCCATGGGGTGTATCGGGTGAGTTCTTAGCGAAAAGTTCCGACGCGACTTCGTGGTATTCACTTTTGCATTAATTGCACAAGTTCGGCCCATTTTGCACCGAGTTTAGTGCAGTTGCGAAACGATCCCAAATGCACACAAACTTTACGAAATGCAACAAAACATGAGTTTAGAGTCCAATGGTGTGGATCGGGCGCGTTCGTAGCGAAAAGTTCCGACACGACTTCGTGGCATGATCTTTTGCATTAATTGCACCAGTTCGGCCCATTTTGCACCGAGTTTAGTGCAGTAGCGAAACGGTCCCAAGTGCACCCAAACATTACGAAACACACTAAAACATAAGTTTAGTGTCCAATGGTGTGGATTGGGCGCGTTCGTAGGTGACAATTCAAAGTGACTTTGTGGCACGAACTTTTGCACTAATTGCACCAGATTGGGCCATTTGCACCGAGTTTAGTGCAGTAACAAAACGGTCCCAAATGCACCCAAACATTACGAAATGCAACAAAACATGAGATTAAGGTCCCATGGTGTGTATCGGGTGGGTTCTTAGCGAAAAGTTCCGACGCGACTTCGTGGCATGAACTTTTGCAATAATTGCACCAGTTCGGCCCATTTTGCACCGAGTTTAGTGCAGTAGCGAAACGATCCCAAATGCACCCAAACTTTACGAAATGCAACAAAACATGAGTTTAGAGTCCAATGGCGTGTATCGGGTGAGTTCTTAGCGAAAAGTTCCGACGCGACTTCGTGGCATGAACTTTTGCATTAATTGCACCAGTTCGGCCCATTTTGCACCGAGTTTAGTGCAGTAGCGAAACGATCCCAAATGCACACAAACTTTACGAAATGCAACAAAACATGAGTTTAGAGTCCAATGGTGTGGATCGGGCGCGTTCGTTAGCGAAAAGTTCCGACACGACTTCGTGGCATGAACTATTGCATTAATTGCACCAGTTCGGCCCATTTTGCACCGAGTTTAGTGTAGTAGCGAAACGGTCCCAAGTGCACCCAAACATTATGAAACACACTAAAACATAAGTTTAGTGTCCAATGGTGTGGATCGGGTGAGTTCGTGGTGACAATTCAAAAGTGACTTCGTGGCACGAACTTTTGCATTAATTTAGTGTAGTAACAAAACGGTCCCTAATGCACCAAAACCATACGATATGGAACAAAACATGAGTTTAGGGTCCCATGGTGTGTTTCTCGTGCGTTCGTAGCGAAAAGTTCCGACGCAACTTCGTGGCTTGAACTTTTGCATCAATTGCACCAGTACGACCCATTTTGCACCGAGTTTAGTGAAGTAGCGAAACGATCCCAAATGCACCCAAATTTTACGAAATGCAACAAAACATGAGTTTAGAGTCCAATGGTGTGGATCGGGCACATTCGTAGCGAAAAGTTCCGACACGACTTCGTGGCATGAACTTTTGCATTTATTACACCACTTCGGCCCATTTTGCACCGAGTTTAGTACAGTAGCGAAATGGTCCCAAGTGCACCCAAACATTACGAAACACATTAAAACATGAGTTTGGGGCCAATGGTGTGGATCGGGCGCGTTTGTAGTGACAAGTTCAGATGCGACTTCATGGCACGAACTTTTGCATTAATTGCACCAGATTGGTCCATTTGCACTGAGTTTAGTGTAGTAACAAAACGATCATAAATGCACCCAAACATTACGTAATGCAACAAAAACACGAGTTCAGGGTCCCATGGGGTGTATCGGGTGAGTTCTTAGCGAAAAGTTCCGACGCGACTTCGTGGTATTCACTTTTGCATTAATTGCACAAGTTCGGCCCATTTTGCACCGAGTTTAGTGCAGTTGCGAAACGATCCCAAATGCACACAAACTTTACGAAATGCAACAAAACATGAGTTTAGAGTCCAATGGTGTGGATCGGGCGCGTTCGTAGCGAAAAGTTCCGACACGACTTCGTGGCATGATCTTTTGCATTAATTGCACCAGTTCGGCCCATTTTGCACCGAGTTTAGTGCAGTAGCGAAACGGTCCCGAGTGCACCCAAACATTACGAAACACACTAAAACATGAGTTTAGGGTCCAATGGTGTGGATCGGGCACGTTCGTAGTGACAAGTTCAGACGTGACATCGTGACACAAACTTTTGCATTAATTGCACCAGATTGGGCCATTTGCACCGAGTTTAGTGCAGTAACAAAACGGTCCCAAATGCACCCTAAACATTACGAAATGCAACAAAACATGAGATTAAGGTCCCATGGTGTGTATCGGGTGGGTTCTTAGCGAAAAGGTTCCGACGCGACTTCGTGGCATGAACTTTTGCAATAATTGCACCAGTTCGGCCCATTTTGCACCGAGTTTAGTGCAGTAGCGAAACGATCCCAAATGCACCCAAACTTTACGAAATGCAACAAAACATGAGTTTAGAGTCCAATGGCGTGTATCGGGTGAGTTCTTAGCGAAAAGTTCCGACGCGACTTCGTGGCATGAACTTTGGCATTAATTGCACCAGTTCGGCCCATTTTGCACCGAGTTTAGTGCAGTAGCGAAACGATCCCAAATGCACACAAACTTTACGAAATGCAACAAAACATGAGTTTAGAGTCCAATGGTGTGGATCGGGCGCGTTCGTTGCGAAAAGTTCCGACACGACTTCGTGGCATGAACTATTGCATTAATTGCACCAGTTCGGCCCATTTTGCACCGAGTTTAGTGTAGTAGCGAAACGGCCCCAAGTGCACCCAAAAATTATGAAACACACTAAAACATAAGTTTAGTGTCCAATGGTGAGGATCGGGTGCGTTCGTGGTGACAATTCAAAAGTGACTTCGTGGCACGAACTTTTGCATTAATTTAGTGTAGTAACAAAACGGTCCCTAATGCACCAAAACCATACGATATGGAACAAAACATGAGTTTAGGGTCCCATGGTGTGTTTCTCGTGCGTTCGTAGCGAAAAGTTCCGACGCAACTTCGTGGCATGAACTTTTGCATCAATTGCACCAGTACGACCCATTTTGCACCGAGTTTAGTGCAGTAGCGAAACGATCCCAAATGCACCCAAATTTTATGAAATGCAACAAAACATGAGTTTAGAGTCCAATGGTGTGGATCGGGCACATTCGTAGCGAAAAGTTCCGACACGACTTCGTGGCATGAACTTTTGCATTTATTACACCACTTTGGCCCATTTTGCACCGAGTTTAGTACAGTAGCGAAATGGTCCCAAGTGCACCCAAACATTACGAAACACATTAAAACATGATTTTGGGGCAAATGGTGTGGATCGGGCGCGTTTGTAGTGACAAGTTCAGATGCGACTTCATGGCACGAACTTTTGCATTAATTGCACCAGATTGGTCCATTTGCACTGAGTTTAGTGTAGTAACAAAACGATCATAAATGCACCCAAACTTTACGAAATGCAACAAAAACACGAGTTCAGGGTCCCATGGGGTGTATCGGGTGAGTTCTTAGCGAAAAGTTCCGACGCGACTTCGTGGTATTCACTTTTGCATTAATTGCACCAGTTCGGCCCATTTTGCACCGAGTTTAGTGCAAGTAGCGAAACGATCCCAAATGCACACAAACATTACGAAATGCAACAAAACATGAGTTTAGAGTCCAATGGTGTGGATCGGGCGCGTTCGTTGCGAAAAGTTCCGACACGACTTCGTGGCATGAACTATTGCATTAATTGCACCAGTTCGGCCCATTTTGCACCGAGTTTAGTGTAGTAGCGAAACGGTCCCAAGTGCACCCAAACATTACGAAACACACTAAAACATAAGTTTAGTGTCCAATGGTGTGGATCGGGCGCGTTCGTGGTGACAATTCAAAAGTGACTTCGTGGCACGAACTTTTGCATTAATTTAGTGTAGTAACAAAACGGTCCCTAATGCACCAAAACCATACGATATGGAACAAAACATGAGTTTAGGGTCCCATGGTGTGTTTCTCGTGCGTTCGTAGCGAAAAGTTCCGACGCAACTTCGTGGCATGAACTTTTGCATCAATTGCACCAGTACGACCCATTTTGCATCGAGTTTAGTGCAGTAGCGAAACGATCCCAAATGCACCCAAATTTTACGAAATGCAACAAAACATGAGTTTAGAGACCAATGGTGTGGATCGGGCACATTCGTAGCGAAAAGTTCCGACACGACTTCGTGGCATGAACTTTTGCATTTATTACACCACTTCGGCCCATTTTGCACCGAGTTTAGTACAGTAGCGAAATGGTCCCAAGTGCACCCAAACATTACGAAACACATTAAAACATGAGTTTGGGGCCAATGGTGTGGATCGGGCGCGTTTGTAGTGACAAGTTCAGATGCGACTTCATGGCACGAACTTTTGCATTAATTGCACCAGATTGGTCCATTTGCACTGAGTTTAGTGTAGTAACAAAACGATCATAAATGCACCCAAACATTACGTAATGCAAAAAAAACACGAGTTCAGGGTCCCATGGAGTGTATCGGGTGAGTTCTTAGCGAAAAGTTCCGACGCGACTTCGTGGTATTCACTTTTGCATTAATTGCACAAGTTCGGCCCATTTTGCACCGAGTTTAGTGCAGTTAGCGAAACGATCCCAAATGCACACAAACTTTACGAAATGCAACAAAACATGAGTTTAGAGTCCAATGGTGTGGATCGGGCGCGTTCGTAGCGAAAAGTTCCGACACGACTTCGTGGCATGATCTTTTGCATTAATTGCACCAGTTCGGCCCATTTTGCACCGAGTTTAGTGCAGTAGCGAAACGGTCCCGAGTGCACCCAAACATTACGAAACACACTAAAACATGAGTTTAGGGTCCAATGGTGTGGATCGGGCACGTTCGTAGTGACAAGTTCAGACGTGACATCGTGACACAAACTTTTGCATTAATTGCACCAGATTGGGCCATTTGCACCGAGTTTAGTGCAGTAACAAAACGGTCCCAAATGCACCCAAACATTACGAAATGCAACAAAACATGAGATTAAGGTCCCATGGTGTGTATCGGGTGGGTTCTTAGCGAAAAGTTCCGACGCGACTTCGTGGCATGAACTTTTGCAATAATTGCACCAGTTCGGCCCATTTTGCACCGAGTTTAGTGCTAGTAGCGAAACGATCCCAAATGCACCCAAACTTTACGAAATGCAACAAAACATGAGTTTAGAGTCCAATGGCGTGTATCGGGTGAGTTCTTAGCGAAAAGTTCCGACGCGACTTCGTGGCATGAACTTTTGCATTAATTGCACCAGTTCGGCCCATTTTGCACCGAGTTTAGTGCAGTAGCGAAACGATCCCAAATGCACCCAAACTTTACGAAATTCAACAAAACATGAGTTTAGAGTCCAATGGTGTGGATCGGGCGCGTTCGTAGCGAAAAGATCCGACACGACTTCGTGGCATGAACTTTTGCATTAATTGCACCAGATTGGCCCATTTGCACCGAGTTTAGTGCAGTAACAAAACGGTCCCAAATGCACCCAAACATTACGAAATGCAACAAAACATGAGTTTAAGTTCCATGGTGTGTATCGGGTGAGTTCTTAGTGAAAAGTTCCGACGCGACTTCGTGGCATGAACTTTTGCATTAATTGCACCAGTTCGGCCCATTTTGCACCGAGTTTAGTGCAGTAGCGAAACGATCCCAAATGCACACAAACCTTACGAAATGCAACAAAACATGAGTTTAGAGTCCAATGGTGTGGATCGGGTGCGTTCGTAGCGAAAAGTTCCGACACGACTTCGTTGCATGATCTTTTGCATTAATTGCACCAGTTCGGCCCATTTTGCACCGAGTTTAGTGCAGTAGCGAAACGGTCCCGAGTGCACCCAAACATTACGAAACACACTAAAACATGAGTTTAGGGTCCAATGGTGTGGATCGGGCACGTTCGTAGTGACAAGTTCAGACGTGACATCGTGACACGAACTTTTGCATTAATTGCACCAGATTGGCCCATTTACACCGAGTTTAGTGCAGTAACAAAACGGTCCCAAATGCACCCAAACATTACAAAAATGAAACAAAACATGAGTTTAAGGTCCCCATGGTGTGTATCGGGTGAGTTCTTAGCGAAAAGTTCCGACGCGACTTCGTGGCATGAACTTTTGCATCAATTGCACCAATACGGCCCATTTTGCACCAAGTTTAGTGCAGTAGCGAAATGGTCCCAAGTGCACCCAAACATTACGAAACACACTAAAACATGAGTTTTGGGTCCAATTGTATGGATAGGGCGCATTCATAGTGACAAGTTCAGATGCGACTTCGTGTCACGAACTTATGCATTAATTGCACCAGATTGGCCCATTTGCACCGAGTTTAGTGTTGCAACAAAACGGTCATAAATGCACCCAAACATTACGAAATGCAACAAAAACATGAGTTTAGGGTCCCATGGCGTGTATCGGGTGAGTCCTTAGTGAAAAGTTCCGACGCGACTTCGTGGCATGAACTTTCTGCATTAATTGCACGAGTTCGGCCCATTTTGCACCGAGTTTAGTGCAGTAGCGAAACGATCCCAAATGCACCCAAACTTTACGAAATGCAACAAAACATGAGTTTAGAGTCCAATGGTGTGGATCGGGCGCGTTCGTAGCGAAACGATCCGACACGACTTCGTGGCATGAACTTTTGCATTAATTGCACCAGATTGGCCCATTTGCACCGAGTTTAGTGCAGTAACAAAACGGTCCCAAATGCACCCAAACATTACGAAATACAACAAAACATGGTTTAAGGTCCCATGGTGTGTATTGGGTGAGTTCTTAGTGAAAAGTTCCGACGCGACTTCGTGGCATGAACTTTTGCATTAATTGCACCAGTTCGGCCCATTTTGCACCGAGTTTAGTGCAGTAGCGAAACGATCCCAAATGCACACAAACTTTACGAAATGCAACAAAACATGAGTTTAGAGTCCAATGGTGTGGATCGGGTGCGTTCGTTGCGAAAAGTTCCGACACGACTTCGTGGCATGAACTATTGCATTAATTGCACCAGTTCGGCCCATTTTGCACCGAGTTTAGTGCAGTAGCGAAACGGTCCCAAGTGCACCCAAACATTACGAAACACACTAAAACATAAGTTTAGTGTCCAGTGGTGTGGATCGGGCGCGTTCGTGGTGACAATTCAAAAGTGACTTCGTGGCACGAAATTTTGCATTAATTTAGTGTAGTAACAAAACGGTCCCTAATGCACCAAAACCATACGATATGGAACAAAACATGAGTTTAGGGTCCCATGGTGTGTTTCTCGTGCGTTCGTAGCGAAAAGTTCCTATGCAACTTCGTGGCACGAACTTTTGCATCAATTGCACCAGCACGACCCATTTTGCACCGAGTTTAGTGCAGTAGCGAAACGATCCCAAATGCACACAAACTTTACGAAATGCAACAAAACATGAGTTTAGAGTCCAATGGTGTGGATCGGGCACATTCGTAGCGAAAAGTTCCGACACGACTTCGTGGCATGAACTATTGCATTAATTGCACCAGTTCGGCCCATTTTGCACCGAGTTTAGTGCAGTAGCGAAACTGTCCCGAGTGCACCCAAACATTACGAAACACACAAAAACATGAGTTTAGGGTCCAATGGTGTGGATCGGGCACGTTCGTAGTGACAAGTTCAGACGTGACATCGTGACACAAACTTTTGCATTAATTGCACCAGATTGGCCCATTTACACCGAGTTTAGTGCAGTAACAAAACGGTCCCAAATGCACCCAAACATTACGAAATGCAACAAAACATGAGTTTAAGGTCCCATGGTTTGTATCGGGTGAGTTCTTAGCGAAAAGTTCCGACGCGACTTCGTGGCATGAACTTTTGCATTAATTGCACCAGTTCGGCCCATTTTGCACCGAGTTTAGTGCTGTAGCGAAACGGTCCCAAAGGCACCCAAACTTTACGAAGTGCAACAAAACATGTGTTTAGAGTCCAATGGCGTGTATCGGGTGATTTCTTAACGAAAAGTTCCGACGCGACTTCATGGCATGAACTTTTGCATTAATTGCACCAGTTCGGCCCGTTTTGCACCGAGTTTAGTGCAATAGCGAAACGATCCCAAATGCACCCAAACTTTACGAAATGCAACAAAACATGAGTTTAGAGTCCAATGGTGTGGATCGGGTGTGTTCGTAGCGAAAAGATCCGACATGACTTCGTGGCATGAACTTTTACATTAATTGCACCAGATTGGCCCATTTGCATCGAGTTTAGTGCAGTAACAAAACGGTCCCAAATGCACCCAAACATTACGAAATGCAACAAAACATGAGTTTAAGCTCCCATGGTGTGTATCGGGTGAGTTCTTAGCGAAAAGTTCCGATGCGACTTCGTGGCACGAACTTTTGCATTAATTGCACCAGTTCGGCCCATTTTGCACCGAGTTTAGTGCAGTAGCGAAATGATCCCAAATGCACCCAAACTTTACGAAATGCAACAAAACATGAGTTTAGTGTCCAATGGTGTGGATCGGGCACGTTCGTAGCGAAAAGTTCCGACACGACTTCGTGGCATGAACTTTTGCATTAATTGCACCAGTTCGGCCCATTTTGCACCGAGTTTAGTGCAGAAGCGAAACGGTCCCAAGTGCACCCAGACATTACGAAGCACACTAAATCATGAGTTTAGTGTCCAATGGTGTGGATCGGGCGCGTTCGTGGTGACAATTCAAACGTGACTTCGTGGCACGAACTTTTGCATTAATTTAGTGTAGTAACAAAACGGTCCCTAATGCACCCAAACCTTACGATATGGAACAAAACATGAGTTTAGGTTCCCATGGTATGTTTCTCGTGCGTTCGTAGCGAAAAGTTCCGACGCAACTTCGTGGCATGAACTTTTGCATCAATTGCACCAGTACGGCCCATTTTGCACCGTGTTTAATGCAGTAGCGAAACGATCCCAAATGCACCTAAACTTTACGAAATGCAACAAAACATGAGTTTAGAGTCCAATGGTGTGTGTCGGACGCATTCGTAGCGAAAAGTTCCAACACGACTTCGTGGCATGAACTTTTGCATTTATTACACCAGTTCGGCCCATTTTGCACCGAGTTTAGTGCAGTAGCGAAATGGTCCCAAGTGCACCCAAACATTATGAAACACAGTAAAACATGAGTTTGGGGCCAATGGTGTGGATCGGGCGCGTTTGTAGTGACAAGTTTAGAGGCGACTTCGTGGCACGAACTTTTGAATTAATTGCAACAGATTGGTCCATTTGCACCGAGTTTAGTGTAGTAACAAAACGGTCATAAATGCACCCAAACATTACGTAATGTAACAAAAACACGAGTTCAGGGTCCCATGGGGTGTATCGGGTGAGTTCTTAGCGAAAAGTTCCGAGGCGACTTCGTGGCTTGAACTTTTGCATTAATTGCACCAGTTCAGCCCATTTTGCACCAAGTATAGTGCAGTAGCGAAACGATCCCAGATGCACACAAACTTTACGAAATGCAATAAAACATGAGTTTAGAGTTCAATGGTGTGGATCGGGCGCGTTCGTAGTGAAAAGTTCCGACACGACTTCGTGGCATGATCTTTTGCATTAATTGCACCAGTTCGGACCATTTTGCACCGAGTTTAGTGCAGTAGCGAGACGGTCTCGAGTGCACCCAAACATTACGAAACACACTAAAACATGAGTTTAGGGTCCAATGGTGTGGATCGGGCACGTTCGTAGTGACAAGTTCAGACGTGACATCGTGACACGAACTTTTGCATTAATTGCACCTGATTGGCCCATTTGCACCGAGTTTAGTGCAGTAACAAAACGGTCCCAAATGCACCCAAACATTACAAAAAATGAAACAAAACATGAGTTTAAGGCCCCATGGTGTGTATCGGGTGAGTTCTTAGCGAAAAGTTCCGACGCGACATCGTGGCATGAACTTTTCCATCAATTGCACCAATACGGCCCATTTTGCACCAAGTTTAGTGCAGTAGCGAAATGGTCCCAAGTGCACCCAAACATTACGAAACACACTAAAACATGAGTTTTGGGTCCAATTGTATGGATAGGGCGCATTCATGGTGACAAGTTCAGATGCGACTTCGTGTCACGAACTTATGCATTAATTGCACCAGATTGGCCCATTTGTACCGAGTTTAGTGTTGCAACAAAACGGTCATAAATGCACCCAAACATTACGAAATGCAACAAAAACATGAGTTTAGGGTCCCATGGCGTGTATCGGGTGAGTCCTTAGTGAAAAGTTCCGACGCGACTTCGTGGCATGAACTTTTGCATTAATTGCACGAGTTCAGCCCATTTTGCACCGAGTTTAGTGCAGTAGCGAAACGATCCCAAATGCACCCAAACTTTACGAAATGCAACAAAACATGAGTTTAGAGTCCAATGGTGTGGATCGGGCGCGTTCGTAGCGAAACGATCCGACACGACTTCGTGGCCAGAACTTTTGCATTAAATGCACCATATTGGCCCATTTGCACCGAGTTTAGTGTAGTAACAAAACGGTCCCAAATGCACCAAAACATTATGAAATACGACAAAACATGGTTTTAAGGTCCCATGGTGTGTATCGGGTGAGTTCTTAGTGAAAAGTTCCGACGCGACTTCGTGGCATGAACTTTTGCATTAATTGCACTAGTTCAGCCCATTTTGCACCGAGTATAGTGCAGTAGCGAAACGATCCCAGATGCACACAAACTTTACGAAATGCAATAAAACATGAGTTTAGAGTCCAATGGTGTGGATCGGGCGCGTTCGTAGCGAAAAGTTCCGACCCGACTTCGTGGCATGATCTTTTGCATTAATTGCACCAGTTCGGCCCATTTTGCACCGAGTTTAGTGCAGTAGCGAGACGGTCTCGAGTGCACCCAAACATTACGAAACACACTAAAACATGAGTTTAGGGTCCAATGGTGTGGATCGGGCACGTTCGTAGTGACAAGTTCAGACGTGACATCGTGACACGAACTTTTGCATTAATTGCACCAGATTGGCCCATTTGCACCGAGTTTAGTGCAGTAACAAAACGGTCCCAAATGCACCCAAACATTACAAAAAATGAAACAAAACATGACTTTAAGGCCCCATGGTGTGTATCGGGTGAGTTCTTAGCGAAAAGTTCCGACGCGACTTCGTGGCACGAACTTTTGCATCAATTGCACCAATACGGCCCATTTTGCACCAAGTTTAGTGCAGTAGCGAAATGGTCCCAAGTGCACCCAAACATTACGAAACACACTAAAACATTAGTTTTGGGTCCAATTGTATGGATAGGGCGCATTCATGGTGACAAGTTCAGATGCGACTTCGTGTCACGAACTTATGCATTAATTGCACCAGATTGGCCCATTTGCACCGAGTTTAGTGTTGCAACAAAACGGTCATAAATGCACCCAAATATTACGAAATGCAACAAAAACATGAGTTTAGGGTCCCATGGCGTGTATCGGGTGAGTCCTTAGTGAAAAGTTCCGACGCGACTTCGTGGTATGAACTTTTGCATTAATTGCACGAGTTCGGCCCATTTTGCACCGAGTTTAGTGCAGTAGCGAAACGATCCCAAATGCACCCAAACTTTACGAAATGCAACAAAACATGAGTTTAGAGTCCAATGGTGTGGATCGGGCGCGTTCGTAGCGAAACGATCCGACACGACTTCGTGGCAAGAACTTTTGCATTAAATGCACCAGATTGGCCCATTTGCACCGAGTTTAGTGCAGTAACAAAACGGTCCCAAATGCACCAAAACATTACGAAATACGACAAAACATGGTTTTAAGGTCCCATGGTGTGTATCGGGTGAGTTCTTAGTGAAAAGTTCCGACGCGACTTCGTGGCATGAACTTTTGCATTAATTGCACCAGTTCAGCCCATTTTGCACCGAGTATAGTGCAGTAGCGAAACGATCCCAGATGCACACAAACTTTACGAAATGCAATAAAACTTGAGTTTAGAGTCCAATGGTGTGGATCGGGCGCGTTCGTAGCGAAAAGTTCCGACACGACTTCGTGGCATGATATTTTGCATTAATTGCACCTGTTCGGCCCATTTTGCACCGAGTTTAGTGCAGTAGCGAGACGGTCTCTTGTGCACCCAAACATTACGAAACACACTAAAACATAAGTTTAGGGTCCAATGGTGTGGATCGGGCACGTTCGTAGTGACAAGTTCAGACGTGACATCGTGACACGAACTTTTGCATTAATTGCACCAGATTGGCCCATTTGCACCGAGTTTAGTGCAGTAACAAAACGGTCCCAAATGCACCCAAACATTACAAAAAATGAAACAAAACATGAGTTTAAGGCCCCATGGTGTGTATCGGGTGAGTTCTTAGCGAAAAGTTCCGACGCGACTCCGTGGCATGAACTTTTGCATCAATTGCACCAATACGGCCCATTTTGTACCAAGTTTATTGCAGTAGCGAAATGGTCCCAAGTGCACCCAAACATTACGAAACACACTAAAACATGAGTTTTGGGTCCAATTGTATGGATAGGGCGCATTCATGGTGACAAGTTCAGATGCGACTTCGTGTCACGAACTTATGCTTTAATTGCACCAGATTGGCCCATTTGCACCGAGTTTAGTGTTGCAACAAAACGGTCATAAATGCACCCAAACATTACGAAATGCAACAAAAACATGAGTTTAGGGTCCCATGGCGTGTATCGGGTGAGTCCTTAGTGAAAAGTTCCGACGCGACTTCGTGGCATGAACTTTTGCATTAATTGCACGAGTTCGGCCCATTTTGCACCGAGTTTAGTGCAGTAGCGAAACGATCCCAAATGCACCCAAACTTTACGAAATGCAACAAAACATGAGTTTAGAGTCCAATGGTGTGGATCGGGCGCGTTCGTAGCGAAACGATCTGACACGACTTCGTGGCATGAACTTTTGCATTAATTGCACCAGATTGGCCCATTTGCACCGAGTTTAGTGCAGTAACAAAACGGTCCCAAATGCACCCAAACATTACGAAATACAACAAAACATGGTTTTAAGGTCCCATGGTGTGTATTGGGTGAGTTCTTAGTGAAAAGTTCCGACGCGACTTCGTGGCATGAACTTTTGCATTAATTGCACCAGTTCGACCCATTTTGCACCGAGTTTAGTGCAGTAGCGAAACGATCCCAAATGCACACAAACTTTACGAAATGCAACAAACATGAGTTTAGAGTCCAATGGTGTGTGTCGGACGCATTCGTAGCGAAAAGTTCCAACACGACTTCGTGGCATGAACTTTGCATTTTAGTACACCAGTTCGGCCCATTTTGCACCGAGTTTAGGTGCTAGTAGCGAAATGGTCCCAAGTGCACCCAAACATTATGAAACACAGTATTAAAACATGAGTTTGGGGCCAATGTGTGGATCGGGCGCGTTTGTAGTGACAAGTTTAGAGGCGACTTCGTGGCACGAACTTTTGAATTAATTGCAACAGATTGGTCCATTTGCACCGAGTTTAGTGTAGTAACAAAACGGTCATAAATGCACCCAAACATTACGTAATGTACAAAACACGAGTTCAGGGTCCCATGGGGTGTATCGGGTGAGTTTCTTAGCGAAAAGTTCCGAGGCGACTTCGTGGCTTGAACTTTTGCATTAATTGCACCAGTTCAGCCCATTTTGCACCAAGGTATAGTGCAGTAGCGAAACGATCCCAGATGCACACAAACTTTACGAAATGCAATAAAACATGAGTTTAGAGTCCAATGGTGTGGATCGGGCGCGTTCGTAGTGAAAAGTTCCGACACGACTTCGTGGCATGATCTTTTGCATTAATTGCACCAGTTCGGACCATTTTGCACCGAGTTTAGTGCAGTAGCGAGACGGTCTCGAGTGCACCCAAACATTACGAAACACACTAAAACATGAGTTTAGGGTCCAATGGTGTGGATCGGGCACGTTCGTAGTGACAAGTTCAGACGTGACATCGTGACACGAACTTTTGCATTAATTGCACCTGATTGGCCCATTTGCACCGAGTTTAGTGCAGTAACAAAACGGTCCCAAATGCACCCAAACATTACGAAATACAACAAAACATGGTTTTAAGGTCCCATGGTGTGTATTGGGTGAGTTCTTAGTGAAAAGTTCCGACGCGACTTCGTGGCATGAACTTTTGCATTAATTGCACCAGTTCGGCCCATTTTGCACCGAGTTTAGTGCAGTAGCGAAACGATCCCAAATGCACCTAAACTTTACGAAATGCAACAAAACATGAGTTTAGAGTCCAATGGTGTGTGTCGGACGCATTCGTAGCGAAAAGTTCCAACACGACTTCGTGGCATGAACTTTTGCATTTATTACACCAGTTCGGCCCATTTTGCACCGAGTTTAGTGCAGTAGCGAAATGGTCCCAAGTGCACCCAAACATTATGAAACACAGTAAAACATGAGTTTGGGGCCAATGGTGTGGATCGGGCGCGTTTGTAGTGACAAGTTTAGAGGCGACTTCGTGGCACGAACTTTTGAATTAATTGCAACAGATTGGTCCATTTGCACCGAGTTTAGTGTAGTAACAAAACGGTCATAAATGCACCCAAACATTACGTAATGTAACAAAAACACGAGTTCAGGGTCCCATGTGATGTATCGGGTGAGTTCTTAGCGAAAAGTTCCGAGGCGACTTCGTGGCTTGAACTTTTGCATTAATTGCACCAGTTCAGCCCATTTTGCACCAAGTATAGTGCAGTAGCGAAACGATCCCAGATGCACACAAACTTTACGAAATGCAATAAAACATGAGTTTAGAGTCCAATGGTGTGGATCGGGCGCGTTCGTAGTGAAAAGTTCCGACACGACTTCGTGGCATGATCTTTTGCATTAATTGCACCAGTTCGGACCATTTTGCACCGAGTTTAGTGCAGTAGCGAGACGGTCTCGAGTGCACCCAAACATTACGAAACACACTAAAACATGAGTTTAGGGTCCAATGGTGTGGATCGGGCACGTTCGTAGTGACAAGTTCAGACGTGACATCGTGACACGAACTTTTGCATTAATTGCACCTGATTGGCCCATTTGCACCGAGTTTAGTGCAGTAACAAAACGGTCCCAAATGCACCCAAACATTACAAAAAATGAAACAAAACATGAGTTTAAGGCCCCATGGTGTGTATCGGGTGAGTTCTTAGCGAAAAGTTCCGACGCGACATCGTGGCATGAACTTTTCCATCAATTGCACCAATACGGCCCATTTTGCACCAAGTTTAGTGCAGTAGCGAAATGGTCCCAAGTGCACCCAAACATTACGAAACACACTAAAACATGAGTTTTGGGTCCAATTGTATGGATAGGGCGCATTCATGGTGACAAGTTCAGATGCGACTTCGTGTCACGAACTTATGCATTAATTGCACCAGATTGGCCCATTTGTACCGAGTTTAGTGTTGCAACAAAACGGTCATAAATGCACCCAAACATTACGAAATGCAACAAAAACATGAGTTTAGGGTCCCATGGCGTGTATCGGGTGAGTCCTTAGTGAAAAGTTCCGACGCGACTTCGTGGCATGAACTTTTGCATTAATTGCACGAGTTCAGCCCATTTTGCACCGAGTTTAGTGCAGTAGCGAAACGATCCCAAATGCACCCAAACTTTACGAAATGCAACAAAACATGAGTTTAGAGTCCAATGGTGTGGATCGGGCGCGTTCGTAGCGAAACGATCCGACACGACTTCGTGGCCAGAACTTTTGCATTAAATGCACCAGATTGGCCCATTTGCACCGAGTTTAGTGTAGTAACAAAACGGTCCCAAATGCACCAAAACATTATGAAATACGACAAAACATGGTTTTAAGGTCCCATGGTGTGTATCGGGTGAGTTCTTAGTGAAAAGTTCCGACGCGACTTCGTGGCATGAACTTTTGCATTAATTGCACTAGTTCAGCCCATTTTGCACCGAGTATAGTGCAGTAGCGAAACGATCCCAGATGCACACAAACTTTACGAAATGCAATAAAACATGAGTTTAGAGTCCAATGGTGTGGATCGGGCGCGTTCGTAGCGAAAAGTTCCGACCCGACTTCGTGGCATGATCTTTTGCATTAATTGCACCAGTTCGGCCCATTTTGCACCGAGTTTAGTGCAGTAGCGAGACGGTCTCGAGTGCACCCAAACATTACGAAACACACTAAAACATGAGTTTAGGGTCCAATGGTGTGGATCGGGCACGTTCGTAGTGACAAGTTCAGACGTGACATCGTGACACGAACTTTTGCATTAATTGCACCAGATTGGCCCATTTGCACCGAGTTTAGTGCAGTAACAAAACGGTCCCAAATGCACCCAAACATTACAAAAATGAAACAAAACATGACTTTAAGGCCCCATGGTGTGTATCGGGTGAGTTCTTAGCGAAAAGTTCCGACGCGACTTCGTGGCACGAACTTTTGCATCAATTGCACCAATACGGCCCATTTTGCACCAAGTTTAGTGCAGTAGCGAAATGGTCCCAAGTGCACCCAAACATTACGAAACACACTAAAACATTAGTTTTGGGTCCAATTGTATGGATAGGGCGCATTCATGGTGACAAGTTCAGATGCGACTTCGTGTCACGAACTTATGCATTAATTGCACCAGATTGGCCCATTTGCACCGAGTTTAGTGTTGCAACAAAACGGTCAAATGCACCCAAATATTACGAAATGCACAAAACATGAGTTTAGGGTCCCATGGCGTATATCGGGTGAGTCCTTAGTGAAAAGTTCCGACGCGACTTCGTGGTATGAACTTTTGCATTAATTGCACGAGTTCGGCCCATTTTGCACCGAGTTTAGTGCAGTAGCGAAACGATCCCAAATGCACCCAAACTTTACGAAATGCAACAAAACATGAGTTTAGAGTCCAATGGTGTGGATCGGGCGCGTTCGTAGCGAAACGATCCGACACGACTTCGTGGCAAGAACTTTTGCATTAAATGCACCAGATTGGCCCATTTGCACCGAGTTTAGTGCAGTAACAAAACGGTCCCAAATGCACCAAAACATTACGAAATACGACAAAACATGGTTTTAAGGTCCCATGGTGTGTATCGGGTGAGTTCTTAGTGAAAAGTTCCGACGCGACTTCGTGGCATGAACTTTTGCATTAATTGCACCAGTTCAGCCCATTTTGCACCGAGTATAGTGCAGTAGCGAAACGATCCCAGATGCACACAAACTTTACGAAATGCAATAAAACTTGAGTTTAGAGTCCAATGGTGTGGATCGGGCGCGTTCGTAGCGAAAAGTTCCGACACGACTTCGTGGCATGATCTTTTGCATTAATTGCACCTGTTCGGCCCATTTTGCACCGAGTTTAGTGCAGTAGCGAGACGGTCTCTAGCGCACCCAAACATTACGAAACACACTAAAACATGAGTTTAGGGTCCAATGGTGTGGATCGGGCACGTTCGTAGTGACAAGTTCAGACGTGACATCGTGACACGAACTTTTGCATTAATTGCACCAGATTGGCCCATTTGCACCGAGTTTAGTGCAGTAACAAAACGGTCCCAAATGCACCCAAACATTACAAAAATGAAACAAAACATGAGTTTAAGGCCCCATGGTGTGTATCGGGTGAGTTCTTAGCGAAAAGTTCCGACGCGACTCCGTGGCATGAACTTTTGCATCAATTGCACCAATACGGCCCATTTTGTACCAAGTTTAGTGCAGTAGCGAAATGGTCCCAAGTGCACCCAAACATTACGAAACACACTAAAACATGAGTTTTGGGTCCAATTGTATGGATAGGGCGCATTCATGGTGACAAGTTCAGATGCGACTTCGTGTCACGAACTTATGCTTTAATTGCACCAGATTGGCCCATTTGCACCGAGTTTAGTGTTGCAACAAAACGGTCATAAATGCACCCAAACATTACGAAATGCAACAAAAACATGAGTTTAGGGTCCCATGGCGTGTATCGGGTGAGTCCTTAGTGAAAAGCTCCGACGCAACTTCGTGGCATGAACTTTTGCATTAATTGCACGAGTTCGGCCCATTTTGCACCGAGTTTAGTGCAGTAGCGAAACGATCCCAAATGCACCCAAACTTTACGAAATGCAACAAAACATGAGTTTAGAGTCCAATGGTGTGGATCGGGCGCGTTCGTAGCGAAACGATCCGACACGACTTCGTGGCAAGAACTTTTGCATCAAATGCACCAGATTGGCCCATTTGCACCGAGTTTAGTGCGGTAACAATACGGTCCCAAATGCACCAAAACTTTACGAAATACGACAAAACTTGGTTTTAAGATCCCATGGTGTGTATCGGGTGAGTTCTTAGTGAAAAGTTCCGACGCGACTTCGTGGCATGAACTTTTGCATTAATTGCACCAGTTCAGCCCATTTTGCACCGAGTATAGTGCAGTAGCGAAACGATCCCAGATGCACACAAACTTTACGAAATGCTATAAAACATGAGTTTAGAGTCCAATGGTGTGGATCGGGCGCATTCGTAGCGAAAAGTTCCGACACGACTTTGTGGCATGATCTTTTGCATTAATTGCACCAGTTCGGCCCATTTTGCACCGAGTTTAGTGCAGTAGTGAGACGGTCTCGAGTGCACCCAAACATTACGAAACACACTAAAACATGAGTTTAGGGTCCAATGGTGTGGATCGGGCACGTTCGTAGTGACAAGTTCAGACGTGACATCGTGACACGAACTTTTGCATTAATTGCACCAGATTGGCCCATTTGCACCGAGTTTAGTGCAGTAACAAAACGGTCCCAAATGCACCCAAACATTACAAAAATGAAACAAAACATGAGTTTAAGGCCCCATGGTGTGTATCGGGTGAGTTCTTAGCGAAAAGTTCCGACGCGACTTCGTGGCATGAACTTTTGCATCAATTGCACCAATACGGCCCATTTTGAACCGAGTTTAGTGCAGTAGCGAAACGATCCCAAATGCACCCAAATTTTACGAAATGCAACAAAACATGAGTTTAGAGTCCAATGGTGTGGATCGGGCGCATTCGTAGCAAAAAGTTCCGACACGACTTCGTGGCATGAACTTTTGCATTTATTACACCACTTCGGCCCATTTTGCACCGAGTTTAGTACAGTAGCGAAGTGGTCCCAAGTGCACCCAAACATTACGAAACACATTAAAACATGAGTTTGGGGCCAATGGTGTGGATCGGGCATGTTTGTTGTGACAAGTTCAGATGCGATTTCATGGCACGAACTTTTGCATTAATTGCACCAGATTGGTCCAATTGCACTGAGTTTAGTGTAGTAACAAAACGACCATAAATGCACCCAAACATTACGTAATGCAACAAAAACATGAGTTCAGGGTCCCATGGGGTGTATCGGGTGAGTTCTTAGCGAAAAGTTCCGACGCGACTTCGTGGTATTCACTTTTGCATTAATTGCACAAGTTCGGCCTATTTTGCACCGAGTTTAGTGCAGTAGCGAAACGATCCCAAATGCACACAAACCTTACGAAATGCAACAAAACATGAGTTTAGAGTCCAATGGTGTGGATCGGGTGCGTTCGTAGCGAAAAGTTCCGACACGACTTCGTTGCATGATCTTTTGCATTAATTGCACCAGTTCGGCCAATTTTGCACCGAGTTTAGTGCAGTTGCGAAACGGTCCCGAGTGCACCCAAACATTATGAAACACACTAAAACATGAGTAAGGTCCAATGGTGTGGATCGGGCACGTTCGTAGTGACAAGTTCAGACGTGACATCGTGACACGAACTTTTGCATTAATTGCACCAGATTGGCCCATTTACACCGAGTTTAGTGCAGTAACAAAACGGTCCCAAATGCACCCAAACATTACGAAATGCAACAAAACATTAGTTTAAGGTCCCATGGTTTGTATCGGGTGAGTTCTTAGCGAAAAGTTCCGACGCGACTTCGTGGCATGAACTTTTGCATTAATTGCACCAGTTCGGCCCATTTTGCACCGAGTTTAGTGCAGTAGCGAAACGATACCAAATGCACCCAAACTTTACGAAGTGCAACAAAACATGAGTTTAGAGTCCAATGGCATGTATCGGGTGATTTCTTAACGAAAAGTTCCGACGCGACTTCGTGGCATGAACTTTTGCATTAATTGCACCAGTTCGGCCCGTTTTGCACCGAGTTAGGTGCAATAGCGAAACGATCCCAAATGCACCCAAACTTTACGAAATGCAACAAAACATGAGTTTAGAGTCCAATGGTGTGGATCGGGTGCGTTCGTAGCGAAAAGATCCGACACGACTTCGTGGCATCAACTTTTACATTAATTGCACCAGATTGGCCCATTTGCATCGAGTTTAGTGCAGTAACAAAACGGTCCCAAATGAACCCAAACATTACGAAATGCAACAAAACTTGAGTTTAAGGTCCCATGGTGTGTATCGGGTGAGTTCTTAGTGAAAAGTTCCGACGCGACTTCGTGGCATGAACTTTTGCTTTAATTGCACCAGTTCGGCCCATTTTGCACCGAGTTTAGTGCAGTAGCGAAATGATCCCAAATGCACCCAAACTTTGCGAAATGCAACAAAACATGAGTTTAGTGTCCAATGGTGTGGATCGGGCACGTTCGTAGCGAAAAGTTCCGACACGACTTCGTGGCATGAACTTTTGCATTAATTGCACCAGTTCGGCCCATTTTGCACCGAGTTTAGTGCAGAAGCGAAACGGTCCCAAGTGCACCCAAACATTACGAAACACACTAAATCATGAGTTTAGTGTCCAATGGTGTGGATGGGGCGCGTTCGTGGTGACAATTCAAAGTGACTCGTGGCACGAACTTTTGCATTAATTTAGTGTAGTAACAAAACGGTCCCTAATGCACCCAAACCTTACGATATGGAACAAACATGAGTTTAGGTTCCCATGGTGGTTTCTCGTGCGTTCGTAGCGAAAAGTTCCGACGCAACTTCGTGGCATGAACTTTTGCATCAATTGCACCAGTACGGCCCATTTGCACCGAGTTTAGTGCAGTAGCGAAACGATCCCAATGCACCCAAACTTTACGAAATGCAACAAAACATGAGTTTAGAGTCCAATGGTGTGTGTCGGACGCATTCGTAGCGAAAAGTTCCGACACGACTTCGTGGCATGAACTTTTGCATTAATTGCACCAGTTCAGCCCATTTTGCACCGAGTATAGTGCAGTAGCGAAATGATCCCAGATGCACAAAAACTTTACGAAATGCAATAAAACATGAGTTTAGAGTCCAATGGTGTGGATCGGGCGCGTTCGTAGCGAAAAGTTCGACACGACTTCGTGGCATGATCTTTTGCATTAATTGCACTAGTTCGGCCCATTTTGCACCGAGTTTAGTGCAGTAGCGAGACGGTCTCGAGTGCACCCAAACATTACGAAACACACTAAAACATGAGTTTAGGGTCCAATGGTGTGGATCGGGCACGTTTGTAGTGACAAGTTCAGACGTGACATCGTGACACGAACTTTTGCATTAATTGCTCCAGATTGGCCCATTTGCACCGAGTTTAGTGCAGTAACAAAACGGTCCCAAATGCACCCAAACATTACAAAAATGAAACAAAACATGAGTTTAAGGCCCCATGGTGTGTATCGGGTGAGTTCGTAGCGAAAAGTTCCGACGCGACTTCGTGGTATTCACTTTTGCATTAATTGCACAAGTTCGGCCTATTTTGCACCGAGTTTAGTGCAGTAGCGAAACGATCCCAAATGCACACAAACCTTACGAAATGCAACAAAACATGTGTTTAGAGTCCAATGGTGTGGATCGAGTGCGTTCGTAGCGAAAAGTTCCGACACGACTTCGATGCATGATCTTTTGCATTAATTGCACTAGTTCAGCCCATTTTGCACCGAGTTTAGTGCAGTAACAAAACGGTCCCAAATGCACCCAAACATTACGAAATGCAACAAAACATGAGTTTAAGGTCCCATGGTTTGTATTGGGTGAGTTCTTAGCGAAAAGTTCCGACGCGACTTCGTGGCATGAACTTTTGCATTAATTGCACCAGTTCGGCCCATTTTGCACCGAGTTTAGTGCAGTAGCGAAACGATCCCAAATGCACCCAAACTTTACGAAGTGCAACAAAACATGAGTTTAGAGTCCAATGGCGTGTATCGGGTGATTTCTTAACGAAAAGTTCCGACGCGACTTCGTGGCATGAACTTTTGCATTAATTGCACCAGTTCGGCCCGTTTTGCACCGAGTTTATTGCAATAGCGAAACGATCCCAAATGCACCCAAACTTTACGAAATGCAACAAAACATGAGTTTAGAGTCCAATGGTGTGGATCGGGTGAGTTCGTAGCGAAAAGATCCGACACGACTTCGTGGCATCAACTTTTACATTAATTGCACCAGATTGGCCCATTTGCATCGAGTTTAGTGCAGTAACAAAACAGTCCCAAATGCACCCAAACATTACGAAATGCAACAAAACATGAGTTTAAGGTCCCATGGTGTGTATCGGGTGAGTTCTTAGCGAAAAGTTCCGACGTGACTTCGTGGCATGAACTTTTGCATTAATTGCACCAATTCGGCCCATTTTGCACCGAGTTTAGTGCAGTAGCGAAATGATCCCAAATGCACCCAAACTTTACGAAATGCAACAAGACATGAGTTTAGAGTCCAATGGTGAGGATCGGGCACATTCGTAGCGAAAAGTTCCGACACGACTTCGTGGCATGAACTTTTGCATTAATTGCACCAGTTCGGCCCATTGTGCACCAAGTTTAGTGCAGAAGCGAAACGGTCCCAAGTGCACCCAAACATTACGAAACACACTAAATCATGAGTTTAGGGTCCAATGGTGTGGATGGGGCGCGTTCGTGAGTGACAATTTCAGACGTGACTTCGTGGCACGAACTTTTGCCTTAATTTGCACCCAGATTGGTCCATTGCACCTGAGTTTTAGTGCAGTAACAAAACGGTCCTAAATGCACCCAAACATTACGATAATGCCAACAAAAACATGAGTTTAGGGTCCCATGGTGTGTATCGGGTGAGTTCTTAGCGAAAAGTTCCGACGCGACTTCGTGGCATGAACTTTTGCATTAATTGCACCAGTCGGCCCATTTTGCACCGAGTTTAGTGCAAGTAGCGAAACGATCCCAAATGCACACAAACTTTACGAAATGCAACAAAACATGAGTTTAGAGTCCAATGGTGTGGCGTGACGCTTCGTAGAGAAAAGTTCCGACCCGACTTCGTGGCATGATCTTTTGCATTAATTGCACCAGTTCGGCACCATTTTTGCACCGAGTTAGGCAGTAGCGAAATGGTCCCGAGTGCACCCAAACATTACGAAACACACTAAAACATGAGTTTAGGGTCCAATGGTGTGGATCGGGCATGTTCGTAGTGACAAGTTTCAGATGCGACTTCGTGGCACGAACTTTTGCATTAATTGCAACAGATTGGTCCATTTGCACCGAGTTTAGTGTAGTAACAAAACGGTCATAAATGCTCCCAAACATTACGTAATGTAACAAAAACACGAGTTCAGGGTCCCATGGGGTGTATCGGGTGAGATCTTAGCGAAAAGTTCCGACACGACTTCGTGGCATGAACTTTTGCATTAATTGCACCAGTTCAGCCCATTTTGCACCGAGTATAGTGCAGTAGCGAAACGATCCCAGATGCACACAAACTTTACGAAATGCAATAAAACATGAGTTTAGAGTCCAATGGTGTGGATCGGGCGCGTTCGTAGCGAAAAGTTCCGACACGACTTCGTGGCATGATCTTTTGCATTAATTGCACTAGTTCGGCCCATTTTGCACCAAGTTTAGTGCAGTAGCGAGACGGTCTCGAGTGCACCCAAACATTACGAAACACACTAAAACATGAGTTTAGGGTCCAATGGTGTGGATCGGGCACGTTCGTAGTGACAAGTTCAAACGTGACACGAACTTTGCATTAATTGCACCAGATTGGCCCATTTGCACCGAGTTTAGTGCTAGTAACAAACGGTCCCAAATGCACCCAAACATTAAAAAAAATGAAACAAAACATGAGTTAAGGCCCCATGGTGTGTATCGGGTGAGTTCTTTGCGAAAAGTTCCGACGCGACTTCGTGGCATGAACTTTTGCATCAATTGCACCAATACGGCCCATTTTGCACAAGTTTAGTGCAAGTAGCGAAATGGTCCCAAGTGCACCCAACATTACGAAACACACTAAAACATGAGTTTGGGTCCAATTATATGGATAGGGCGCATCTTCATGGTGACAAGTTCAGATGCGATTCGTGTCACGAACTATGCATTAATTGCACTAGATTGGCCCATTTGCACCGAGTTTAGTGTTGCAACAAAACGGTAATAAATGCACCCAAACATTACGAAATGCAACAAAAACATGAGTTTAGGGTCCCATGGCGTTGTATCGGGTGAGTCCTTAGGAAAAGTTCCGACGGGACTTCGTGGCATGAACTTTTGCATTAATTGCACGAGTTCGTCCCATTTTGCACCGAGTTTAGTGCAGTAGCGAAACGATCCCAAATGCACCCAAACTTTACGAAATGCAACAAAACATGAGTTTAGAGTCCAATGGTGTGGATCGGGCGCGTTCGTAGCGAAACGATCCGACACGACTTCGTGGCAAGAACTTTTGTATTAATTGCACCAGATTGGCCCATTTGCACCGAGTTTAGTGCAGTAACAAAACGGTCCGAAATGCACCAAAACATTACGATATACTACAAAACATGGTTTTAAGGTCCCATGGTGTGTATCGGGTGAGTTCTTAGTGAAAAGTTCCGACGCGACTTCGTGGCATGAACTTTTGCATTAATTGCACCAGTTCAGCCCATTTTGCACCGAGTATAGTGCAGTAGCGAAACGATCCCAGATGCACACAAACTTTACGAAATGCAATAAAACATGAGTTTAGAGTCCAATGGTGTGGATCGGGCGCGTTCGTAGCGAAAAGTTCCGACACGACTTCGTGGCATGATCTTTTGCATTAATTGCACCAGTTCGGCCCATTTTGCACCGAGTTTAGTGCAGTAGAGAGACGGTCTCGAGTGCACCCAAACATTACGAAACACACTAAAACATGAGTTTAGGGTCCAATGGTGTGGATCGGGCACGTTCGTAGTGACAAGTTCAGACGTGACATCGTGACACGAACTTTTGCATTAATTGCACCAGATTGGCCCATTTGCACCGAGTTTAGTGCAGTAACAAAACGGTCCCAAATGCACCCAAACATTACAAAAAATGAAACAAAACATGAGTTTAAGGCCCCATGGTGTGTATCGGGTGAGTTCTTAGCGAAAAGTTCCGACGCGACTTCGTGGCATGAACTTTTGCATCAATTGCACCAATACGACCCATTTTGCACCAAGTTTAGTGCAGTAGCGAAATGGTCCCAAGTGCACCCAAACATTACGAAACACACTAAAACATAAGTTTAGTGTCCAATGGTGTGGATCGGGCGCGTTCGTGGTGACAATTCAAAGTGACTTTGTGGCACGAACTTTGCATTAATTTAGTGTAGTAACAAAACGGTCCCTAATGCACCCAAACTTTACGAAACAAAACATGAGTTTAGGGTCCATGGTGTTTCATGCATTCGTAGCGAAAAGATCCGACGCAACTTCGTGGCATGAACTTTTGCATCAACTGCACCAGTACGACCCATTTGCACCGAGTTTAGTGCAGTAGCGAAACGATCCCAAATGCACCCAAACTTTACGAAATGCAACAAAACATGAGTTTAGAGTCCAATGGTGTGGACCGGGCGCATTCGTAGCAAAAAGTTCCGACACGACTTCGTGGCATGAACTTTTCCATTATTACACCAGTTCGGCCCATTTGCACCGAGTTTAGTACAGTAGCGAAATGGTCCCAAGTGCACCCAAACATTACGAAACACATTAAAACATGAGTTTGGGGCCAATGGTGTGGATCGGGCGCGTTTGTAGTGACAAGTTCAGACGACTTCATGGCGAACTTTTGCATTAATTGCACCAGATTGGTCCATTTGCACCGAGTTTAGTGTAGTAACAAAATGGTCAAATGCACCCAAACATTACGTAATGCAACAAAAACACGAGTTCAGGGTCCCATGGGGTGTATCGGGTGAGTTCTTTGCGAAAAGTTCCGACGCGACTTCGTGAATTCACTTTGCTTTAATTGTACCAGTTCGGCCCATTTTGCACCGAGTTTAGTGCAGTAGCGAAACGATCCCAAATGCACAAACTTTACGAAATGCAACAAAACATGAGTTTAGAGTCCAATGGTGTGGATCGGGCGCGTTCGTAGTGAAAAGTTCCGACACGACTTCGTGGCATGATCTTTTGCATTAATTGCACCAGTTCTGCCCATTTTGCACCGAGTTTAGTGCAGTAGCGAAACGGTCCCAAGTGCACCCAAACATTACAAAACACACTAAACATGAGTTTAGGTCCATGGTGTGGATCGGGCACGTTCGTAGTGACAAGTTCAGACATGACATCGTGACACGAACTTTTGCATTAATTGCACCAGATTGGCCCATTTGCACCGAGTTTGTGCAGTAACAAAACGGTCCCAAATGCACCCAAACATTACGAAATGCAACAAAACATGAGTTTAAGGTCCCATGGTGTGTATCTGGTGAGTTCTTAGCGAAAAGTTCCGACGCGACTTCGTGGGATGAATTTTTGCATTAATTGCACCAGTTCGGCCCATTTTGCACCGAGTTTAGTGCAGTAACGAAACGATCCCAAATGCACACAAACTTTACGAAATGCAACAAAACATGAGTTTAGAGTCCAATGGTGTGGATCGGGCACTTTCGTAGCGAAAAGTTCTGACACGACTTCATGGTATGATCTTTTGCATTAATTGCACCAGTTCGGCCCATTTTGCACCGAGTTTAGTGCAGTAGCAAAACGGTCCCGAGTGCACCCAAACATTACGAAACACACTAAAACATGAGTTTAGGGTCCAATGGTGTGGATCGGGCACATTCGTAGTGACAAGTTCGGACGTGACATCGTGACACGAACTTTTGCATTAATTGCACCAGATTAGCCCATTTGCACCGAGTTTAGTGCAGTAACAAAACGGTCCCAAATGCACCCAAACATTATGAAATGCAACAAAACATGAGTTTAAGGTCCCATGGTGTGTATCTGGTGAGTTCTTAGCGAAAAGTTCCGACGCGACCTCGTGGGATGAATTTTTGCATTAATTGCACCAGTTCGGCCCATTTTGCACCGAGTTTAGTGCAAGTAACGAAATGATCCCAAATGCACACAAACTTTACGAAATGCAACAAAACATGAGTTTAGAGTCCAATGGTGTGGATCGGGCGCTTTCGTAGCGAAAAGTTCTGACACGACTTCGTGGTATGATCTTTTGCATTAATTGCACCAGTTCGGCCCATTTTGCACCGAGTTTAGTGCAGTAGCAAAACGGTCCCGAGTGCACCCAAACATTACGAAACACACTAAAACATGAGTTTAGGGTCCAATGGTGTGGATCGGGCACATTCGTAGTGACAAGTTCAGACGTGACATCGTAACACGAACTTTTGCATTAATTGCACCAGATTAGCCCATTTGCACCGAGTTTAGTGCAGTAACAAAACGGTCCCAAATGCACCCAAACATTATGAAATGCAACAAAACATGAGTTTAAGGTCCCATGGTGTGTATCGGGTGAGTTCTTAGCGAAAAGTTCCGACGCGACTTCGTGGCATGAACTTTTGCATTAATTGCACCAGTTCGGCCCATTTTGCACCGAGTTTAGTGCACTGCGAAACGATCCCAAATGCACCCAAACTTTACGAAATGCAACAAAACATGAGTTTAGAGTCGAATGGTTGGCACCAGACGCGTTTGTATCGAAAATGTCCGACACAACTTTGTGGCATGAACTTTTGCATCAATTGCACCAGTTCGGCCCATTTCGCACCGAGTTTAGTGCAGTAGCGAAACGGTCCCAAGTGCGCCCAAACATTACGAAACACACTAAAACTTTAGTTTAGGGTCCAATGGTGTGGATCGGGCGCGTTCGTTGTGACAAGTTCAAACGTGACTTCGTGGCACGAACTTTTGCATTAGTTGCAACATATTGGCTCATTTTCACCGAGTTTAGTGCAGTAATAAAACGGTCCCAAATGCATCCAAACATTACGAAATGCAACAAAACATGAGTTTAGGGTCCCATGGCGTGACAAGTTCAGACGTGACTTTGTGGCATGAACCTTTGCATTAATTAAACCTGTTTGGCCCATTTTGCACCGAGTTTAGTGAAGTAGCGAAACGATCCCAAATGCACCCTAACTTTACGAAATGCAACAAAACATGAGTTTAGAGTCCAATGGTGTGGATCGGGCACGTTCGTAGTGAAAAGTTCTGACACGACTTCGTGGCATGAACTTTTGCATTAATTACACTAGTTCGGCCCATTTTGCACCGAGTTTAGTGCAGTAGCGAAATGGTCGCGAGTGCACCCAAACATTACGTAACACACTAAAACATGAGTTTAGGGTCCAATGGTGTGGATCGGGCACGTTCGTAGTGACAGGTTCAGACGTGACATCGTGACGCGAACTTTTGCATTAATTGCACTAGATTGGCCCATTTGCACTGAGTTTAGTGCAGTAACAAAACAGTCCCAAATGCACCCAAATATTACGAAATGCAACAAAACATGAGTTTAAGGGTCCCATGGTGTGTATCGGGTGAGTTCTTAGCGAAAAGTTCCAACGTGACTTTGTGGCATGAACCTTTGCATTAATTGCACCAGTTCGCTCATTTTGCACCGAGTTTAGTGCAGTAGCGAAACGATCCCAAATGCACCCAAACTTTACTAAATGCAACAAAGCATGAGTTTAGTGTCCAATGGTGTGGATCGGACGCGTTCGTAGCGAAAAGTTCTGACACGACTTTGTGGCATGAACTTTTACATTAATTGCACCAGTTCGGCCCATTTTGCACCTTGTTTAGTGCAGTAACGAAACGGTCCCGAGTGCACCCAAATATTACGAAACACACGTAAAACATGAGTTTAGGGTCCAATGGTGTGGATCGGGCACGTTCGTAGTGAACAAGTTCGGACGTGACATCGTGACACGAACTTTTGCATTAATTGCACCAGATTGCCCATTTGCACCGAATTTAGTGCAGTAACAAAACCGGTCCCAAATGCACCCAAACTATTGCAAAATGCAACAAAACATGAGTTTAAGGTCCCATAGTGTGTATCGGGTGAGTTCTTAGCGAAAAGTTCCGACGCGACTTCGTGGCATGAACTTTGCATCAATTGCACCAGTTCGGCCCATTTTGCACCGAGTTTAGTGCAGTAGCGAAACGATCCCAAGTGCACCCAAACATTACGAAATGCACACTAAACATGAGTTTAGGGTCCAATTGTGTGGATCCGGGCGTTCGTAGGACAGGTTCAGACATGACTTAGTGGCATGAACTTTTGCATTAATTGCACCAGTTCGGCCCATTTTGCACCGAGTTTAGTGCTAGTAGCGAAACGGTCCCTAGTGCACCCAAACATTACTGAAACATACTAAAACATGAGTTTAGGGACCAATGGTGTGGATCAGGCACGTTCGTAGTGACATGTTCAGACGTGACTTCGTGACACTAACTTTTGCATTAATTGCACCAGATTGGCCCATTTGCACCGAGTTTAGTGCAGTAACAAAACGGTCCCAAATGCACCCAAACATTACGAAATGCAACAAAACATGAGTTTAAGGTCCCATGGTGTGTATCGGGTGAGTTCTTAGTGAAAAGTTCCGACGCGACTTTGTGGCATGAACTTTTGCATTAATTGCACCAGTTCGGCCCATTTTGCATCGAGTTTAGTGCAGTAGCGAAATGAACGCAAATGCACCCAAAACTTTACGAAATGTAACAAACATGAGTTTAGAGTCCAATGGTTTGCACCGGACGCGTTCGTAGCGAAAAGGTCCGACACAACTTCGTGGCATGAACTTTTGCATCAATTCCACCAGTTCGGCCCATTTTGCACCGAGTTTAGTGCAGTAGCGAAACGGTCCCATGTGCACCCAAACATTACGAAACACACTAAAACTTGAGTTTAGGGTCCAATGGTGTAGATCGGGCACGTTCGTTGTGACAAGTTCAAACGTGACTTTGTGGCACGAACTTTTGCATTAATTGCAAGAGATTGGCTCATTTTCACCGAGTTTAGTGCAGTAATAAAAATGTCACAAATGCACCCAAACATTACGAAATGCAACAAAACATGAGTTTAGGGTCCCATGGCGTGACAAGTTCAGACGTGACTTTGTGGTATGAACCTTTGCATTAATTAAACCAGTTCGGCCCATTTTGCACCGAGTTTAGTGAAGTAGCGAAACGATCCCAAATGCAACCTAACTTTACGAAATGCAACAAAACATGAGTTTGGAGTCCAATGGTGTGGAACGGGCGCGTTCGTAGCGAAAAGTTCTGACACGACTTCGTGGCATGAACTTTTGCATTAGTTACCCTAGTTCGGCCCATTTTGCACCGAGTTTAGTGCAGTAGCAAAACGGTCCCGTGTGCACCCAAACATTACGTAACACACCAAAACATGAGTTTAGGCTCCAATGGTGCGGATCGGGCATGTTCGTAGTGACAAGTTCAGACGCGACTTCGTGACACAAACTTTTTGCATTAATTGCACCAGATTGGCCCATTTGCACCGAGTTTAGTGCAGTAACAAAACGGTCCCAAATGCACCCAAACATTACGAAATGCAACAAAACATGAGTTTAGGGTCCCATGGTGTGTATTGGTTGAGTTGTTAGCTAAAAGTTCCGACGCAACTTCGTGGCATGAACTTTTGCATTAATTGCACCAGTTTGGCCCATTATGCACCGAGTTTAGTGCAGTAGCGAAACTGTCCCAAGTGCACCCAAACATTATGAAACACAATGAAACATAAGTTTAGGGTCCAATTGTGTGGATCGGGTGGGTTCGTAGTAACAAGTTCAGACGCGACTTCGTGACACGAACTTTTGCATTAATTTAGTGCAGTAACAAAACGGTCCTTAATGCTCCCAAACCTTATGATATGCAACAACACATGAGTTTAGGGTCCCGTGGAGTGTTTCTCGTGCGTTCGTAGCGAAAAGTTCCGACGCGACTTCGTGGCATGAACTTTTGCATTAATTGCACCAGTTCGGCCCATTTTGCACCGAGTTTAGTGCAGTAGCGAAACGATCCCAAATGCACAGAAACTTTACGAAATGCAACAAAACATGAGTTTAGAGTCCAATGGTGTGGATTGGGCGCGTTCGTAGCGAAAAGTTCCGACACAACTTCGTGGCATGAACTTTTGCATTAATTGCACCAGTTCGGCCCATTTTGCACCAAGTTTAGTGCAGTAGCGAAATGGTCCCAAGTGAACCCAAACATTACGAAACACACTAAAACCTAAGTTTAGTGTCCAATGGTGTGGATCGGGCACGTTCGTAGTGACAAGTTCAGACGTGACATCGTGACACGAACTTTTGCATTAATTGCACCAAATTGGCCCATTTGCACCGAGTTTAGTGCAGTAACAAAACGGTCCCAAATGCACCCAAACATTACGAAATGCATCAAAACATGAGTTTAAGGTCCCATGGTGTGTATCGGGTGAGTTCGTAGCAAAAAGTTCAGACGCGACTTCGTGGCATGAACTTTTGCATTAATTGCACCAGTTCGGCCCATTTTGCACCGAGTTTAGTGCAGTAGCGAAACGATCCCAAATGCACACAAACTTTACGAAATGCAACAAAACATGAGTTTAGAGTCCAATGGTGTGGATCGGGCGCGTTCGTAGCGAAAAGTTCCGACACGACTTCGTGGCATGAACTTTTGCATTAATTGCACCAGTTCGGCCCATTTTGCACCGAGTTTAGTGCAGTAGCGAAATGGTCCCAAGTGCACCCAAATATTACGAAACACACTAAAACATAAGTTTAGTGTCCAATGGTGTGGATCGGGCGCGTTCGTGGTGACAATTCAAACGTGACTTCGTGGCACGAACTTTTGCATTAATTTAGTGTAGTAACAAAACGGTCCCTAATGCACCCAAACCTTACGATATGGAACAAAACATGAGTTTAGGGTCGCATGGTGTGTTTCTTGTGCATTCGTAGCGAAAAGTTCCGACGCAACTTCGTGGCATGAACTTTTGCATCAATTGCACCAATACGACCCATTTCGCACTGAGTTTAGTGCAGTAGCGAAACGATCCCAAATGCACCCAAACTTTACGAAATGCAACAAAACATGAGTTTAGAGTCCAATGGTGTGGATCGGGCGCATTCGTAGCAAAAAGTTCCGACACGACTTCGTGGCATGAACTTTTCCATTTATTACACCAGTTCGGCCCATTTTGCACCGAGTTTAGTACAGTAGCGAAATGGTCCCAAGTGCACCCCAAACATTACGAAACACATTAAAACATGAGTTTGGGGCCACTGGTGTGGATCGGGCGCGTTGTAGTGACAAGTTCAGATGCGACTTCATGGCACGAACTTTTGCATTAATTGCACCAGATTGGTCCATTTGCACCGAGTTTAGTGTAGTAACAAAACGGTCATAATGCACCCCAAACATTACGTAATGCAACAAAAACACGAGTTCAGGGTCCCATGGGGTGTATCGAGTGAGTTTTTAGCGAAAAGTTCCGACGCGACATCGTGGAATTCACTTTTGCTTTAATTGTACCAGTTCGGCCCATTTTGCACCGAGTTTAGTGCAGTAGCGAAACGATCCCAAATGCACACAAACTTTACGAAATGCAACAAAACATGAGTTTAGAGTCCAATGGTGTGGATCGGGCGCGTTCGTAGCGAAAAGTTCCGACACGACTTCGTGGCATGATCTTTTGCATTAATTGCACCAGTTCTGCCCATTTTGCACCGAGTTTAGTGCAGTAGCGAAACGGTCCCAAGTGCACCCAAACATTACAAAACACACTAAAACATGAGTTTAGGGTCCAATGGTGTGGATCGGGCACGTTCGTAGTGACAAGTTCAGACGTGACATCGTGACACGAACTTTTGCATTAATTGCACCAGATTGGCCCATTTGCACCGAGTTTTGTGCAGTAACAAAACGGTCCCAAATGCACCCAAACATTACGAAATGCAACAAAACATGAGTTTAAGGTCCCATGGTGTGTATCTGGTGAGTTCTTAGCCAAAAGTTCCGACGCGACTTCGTGGGATGAATTTTTGCATTAATTGCACCAGTTCGACCCATTTTGCACCGAGTTTAGTGCAGTAACGAAACGATCCCAAATGCACACAAACTTTACAAAATGCAACAAAACATGAGTTTAGAGTCCAATGGTGTGGATCGGGCGCTTTCGTAGCGAAAAGTTCCGACACGACTTCGTGGTATGATCTTTTGCATTAATTGCACCAGTTCGGCCCATTTTGCACCGAGTTTAGTGCAGTAGCGAAACGGTCCCGAGTGCACCCAAACATTACGAAACACACTAAAACATGAGTTTAGGGTCCAATAGTGTGGATCGGGCACATTCGTAGTGACAAGTTCGGACGTGACATCGTGACACGAACTTTTGCATTAATTGCACCAGATTAGCCCATTTGCACCGAGTTTAGTGCAGTAACAAACGGTCCCAAATGCACCCAAACATTACGAAATGCAACAAAAAATGAGTTTAAGGTCCCATGGTGTGTATCGGGTGAGTTCTTAGTGAAAAGTTCCGACGCGACTTCGTGGCATGAACTTTTGCATTAATTGCACCAGTTCGGCCCATTTTGCACCGAGTTTAGTGCACTGCGAAACGAACCCAAATGCACCCAAACTTTACGAAATGCAACAAAACATGAGTTTAGAGTCGAATGGTTGGCACCAGACGCGTTCGTATCGAAAATGTCCGACACAACTTTGTGGCATGAACTTTTGCATCAATTGCACCAGTTCAGCCCATTTTGCACCGAGTTTAGTGCAATAGCAAAACGGTCCCAAGTGCGCCCAAACATTACGAAACACACTAAAACTTTAGTTTAAGGTCCAATGGTGTGGATCGGGCGCGTTCGTTGTGACAAGTTCAAACGTGACTTCGTGGCACGAACTTTTGCATTAATTGCAACAGATTGGCTCATTTTCACCGAGTTTAGTGCAGTAATAAAACGGTCCCAAATGCACCCAAACATTACAAAATGCAACAAAACATGAGTTTAGGGTCCCATGGCGTGACAAGTTCAGACGTGACTTTGTGGCATGAGCCTTTGCATTAATTAAACCAGTTTGGCCCATTTTGCACCGAGTTTAGTGAAGTAGCGAAACGGTCCCGAGTGCACCCAAACATTACGAAACACAGTAAAACATGAGTTTATGGTCCAATGGTGTGGATCGGGCACATTCGTAGTGACAAGTTCGGACGTGACATCGTGACACGAACTTTTGCATTAATTGCACCAGATTGGCCCATTTGCACCGAATTTAGTGCAGTAACAAAACCGTCCCAAATGCACCCAAATATTACGAAATGCGACAAAACATGAGTTTAAGGTCCCATGGTGTGTATCGGGTGAGTTCTTAGCAAAAAGTTCCGACGCGACTTTGTGGCATGAACTTTTGCATTAACTGCACCAGTTTTAGCTCATTTTGCACCGAGTTTAGTGCAGTAGCGAAACGATCCCAAATGCACCCAAACTTTACTAAATGCAACAAAGCATGAGTTTAGTGTCCAATGGTGTGGATCGGGCGCGTTCGTGGTGACATGTTCAAACGTGACATCGTGACACGAACTTTTGCATTAATTGCACCAGATTGGCCCATTTGCACCGAGTTTAGTGCAGTAACAAAACCGTCCCAAATGCACCCAAATATTACAAAATGCAACAAAACATGAGTTTAAGTCCCATGGTGTGTATCGGGTGAGTTCTTAGCGAAAAGTTCCGACACAACTTCGTGGCATGAACTTTTGCATCAATTGCACCAGTTCGGCCCATTTTGCACCGAGTTTAGTGCAGTAGCGAAACGGTCCCATGTGCACCCAAACATTACGAAACACACTAAAACTTGAGTTTAGGGTCCAATGGTGTAGATCGGGCACGTTCGTTGTGACAAGTTCAAACGTGACTTTGTGGCACGAACTTTTGCATTAATTGCAAGAGATTGGCTCATTTTCACCGAGTTTAGTGCAGTAATAAAAATGTCACAAATGCACCCAAACATTACGAAACGCAACAAAACATGAGTTTAGGGTCCCATGGCGTGACAAGTTCAGACGTGACTTTGTGGTATGAACCTTTGCATTAATAAAACCAGTTCGGCCCATTTTGCACCGAGTTTAGTGAAGTAGCGAAACGATCCCAAATGCACCCTAACTTTACAAAATGCAACAAAACATGAGTTTGGAGTCCAATGGTGTGGAACGGGCGCGTTCGTAGCGAAAAGTTCTGACACGACTTCGTGGCATGAACTTTTGCATTAGTTACCCTAGTTCGGCCCATTTTGCACCGAGTTTAGTGCAGTAGCAAAACGGTCCCGTGTGCACCCAAACATTACGTAACACACCAAAACATGAGTTTAGGCTCCAATGGTGCGGATCGGGCATGTTCGTAGTGACAAGTTCAGACGCGACTTCGTGACACAAACTTTTGCATTAATTGCACCAGATTGGCCCATTTGCACCGAGTTTAGTGCAGTAACAAAACGGTCCCAAATGCACCCAAACATTACGAAATGCAACAAAACATGAGTTTAGGGTCCCATGGTGTGTATTGGTTGAGTTGTTAGCTAAAAGTTCCGACGCAACTTCGTGGCATGAACTTTTGCATTAATTGCACCAGTTCGGCCCATTATGCACCGAGTTTAGTGCAGTAGCGAAACTGTCCCAAGTGCACCCAAACATTATGAAACACAATGAAACATAAGTTTAGGGTCCAATTGTGTGGATCGGGTGGGTTCGTAGTAACAAGTTCAGACGCGACTTCGTGACACGAACTTTTGCATTAATTTAGTGCAGTAACAAAACGGTCCTTAATGCTCCCAAACCTTATGATATGCAACAACACATGAGTTTAGGGTCCCGTGGAGTGTTTCTCGTGCGTTCGTAGCGAAAAGTTCCGACGCGACTTCGTGGCATGAACTTTTGCATTAATTGCACCAGTTCGGCCCATTTTGCACCGAGTTTAGTGCAGTAGCGAAACGATCCCAAATGCACAGAAACTTTACGAAATGCAACAAAACATGAGTTTAGAGTCCAATGGTGTGGATTGGGCGCGTTCGTAGCGAAAAGTTCCCACACGACTTCGTGGCATGAACTTTTGCATTAATTGCACCAGTTCGGCCCATTTTGCACCAAGTTTAGTGCAGTAGCGAAATGGTCCCAAGTGAACCCAAACATTACGAAACACACTAAAACCTAAGTTTAGTGTCCAATGGTGTGGATCGGGCACGTTCGTAGTGACAAGTTCAGACGTGACATCGTGACACGAACTTTTGCATTAATTGCACCAAATTGGCCCATTTGCACCGAGTTTAGTGCAGTAACAAAACGGTCCCAAATGCACCCAAACATTACGAAATGCATCAAAACATGAGTTTAAGGTCCCATGGTGTGTATCGGGTGAGTTCGTAGCAAAAAGTTCAGACGCGACTTCGTGGCATGAACTTTTGCATTAATTGCACCAGTTCGGCCCATTTTGCACCGAGTTTAGTGCAGTAGCGAAACGATCCCAAATGCACACAAACTTTACGAAATGCAACAAAACATGAGTTTAGAGTCCAATGGTGTGGATCGGGCGCGTTCGTAGCGAAAAGTTCCGACACGACTTCGTGGCATGAACTTTTGCATTAATTGCACCAGTTCGGCCCATTTTGCACCGAGTTTAGTGCAGTAGCGAAATGGTCCCAAGTGCACCCAAATATTACGAAACACACTAAAACATAAGTTTAGTGTCCAATGGTGTGGATCGGGCGCGTTCGTGGTGACAATTCAAACGTGACTTCGTGGCACGAACTTTTGCATTAATTTAGTGTAGTAACAAAACGGTCCCTAATGCTCCCAAACCTTACGATATGGAACAAAACATGAGTTTAGGGTCGCATGGTGTGTTTCTTGTGCATTCGTAGCGAAAAGTTCCGACGCAACTTCGTGGCATGAACTTTTGCATCAATTGCACCAATACGACCCATTTCGCACTGAGTTTAGTGCAGTAGCGAAACGATCCCAAATGCACCCAAACTTTACGAAATGCAACAAAACATGAGTTTAGAGTCCAATGGTGTGGATCGGGCGCATTCGTAGCAAAAAGTTCCGACACGACTTCGTGGCATGAACTTTTCCATTTATTACACCAGTTCGGCCCATTTTGCACCGAGTTTAGTACAGTAGCGAAATGGTCCCAAGTGCACCCCAAACATTACGAAACACATTAAAACATGAGTTTGGGGCCACTGGTGTGGATCGGGCGCGTTGTAGTGACAAGTTCAGATGCGACTTCATGGCACGAACTTTTGCATTAATTGCACCAGATTGGTCCATTTGCACCGAGTTTAGTGTAGTAACAAAACGGTCATAAATGCACCCCAAACATTACGTAATGCAACAAAAACACGAGTTCAGGGTCCCATGGGGTGTATCGAGTGAGTTTTTAGCGAAAAGTTCCGACGCGACATCGTGGAATTCACTTTTGCTTTAATTGTACCAGTTCGGCCCATTTTGCACCGAGTTTAGTGCAAGTAGCGAAACGATCCCAAATGCACACAAACTTTACGAAATGCAACAAAACATGAGTTTAGAGTCCAATGGTGTGGATCGGGCGCGTTCGTAGCGAAAAGTTCCGACACGACTTCGTGGCATGATCTTTTGCATTAATTGCACCAGTTCTGCCCATTTTGCACTGAGTTTAGTGCAAGTAGCGAAACGGTCCCAAGTGCACCCAAACATTACAAAACACACTAAAACATGAGTTTAGGGTCCAATGGTGTGGATCGGGCACGTTCGTGGTGACAAGTTCAGACGTGACATCGTGACACGAACTTTTGCATTAATTGCACCAGATTGGCCCATTTGCACCGAGTTTTGTGCAGTAACAAAACGGTCCCAAATGCACCCAAACATTATGAAATGCAACAAAACATGAGTTTAAGGTCCCATGGTGTGTATCTGGTGAGTTCTTAGCCAAAAGTTCCGACGCGACTTCGTGGGATGAATTTTTGCATTAATTGCACCAGTTCGACCCATTTTGCACCGAGTTTAGTGCAGTAACGAAACGATCCCAAATGCACACAAACTTTACAAAATGCAACAAAACATGAGTTTAGAGTCCAATGGTGTGGATCGGGCGCTTTCGTAGCGAAAAGTTCCGACACGACTTCGTGGTATGATCTTTTGCATTAATTGCACCAGTTCGGCCCATTTTGCACCGAGTTTAGTGCAGTAGCGAAACGGTCCCGAGTGCACCCAAACATTACGAAACACACTAAAACATGAGTTTAGGGTCCAATAGTGTGGATCGGGCACATTCGTAGTGACAAGTTCGGACGTGACATCGTGACACGAACTTTTGCATTAATTGCACCAGATTAGCCCATTTGCACCGAGTTTAGTGCAGTAACAAAACGGTCCCAAATGCACCCAAACATTACGAAATGCAACAAAAAATGAGTTTAAGGTCCCATGGTGTGTATCGGGTGAGTTCTTAGTGAAAAGTTCCGACGCGACTTCGTGGCATGAACTTTTGCATTAATTGCACCAGTTCGGCCCATTTTGCACCGAGTTTAGTGCACTGCGAAACGAACCCAAATGCACCCAAACTTTACGAAATGCAACAAAACATGAGTTTAGAGTCGAATGGTTGGCACCAGACGCGTTCGTATCGAAAATGTCCGACACAACTTTGTGGCATGAACTTTTGCATCAATTGCACCAGTTCAGCCCATTTTGCACCGAGTTTAGTGCAGTAGCGAAACGGTCCCAAGTGCGCCCAAACATTACGAAACACACTAAAACTTTAGTTTAAGGTCCAATGGTGTGGATCGGGCGCGTTCGTTGTGACAAGTTCAAACGTGACTTCGTGGCACGAACTTTTGCATTAATTGCAACAGATTGGCTCATTTTCACCGAGTTTAGTGCAGTAATAAAACGGTCCCAAATGCACCCAAACATTACAAAATGCAACAAAACATGAGTTTAGGGTCCCATGGCGTGACAAGTTCAGACGTGACTTTGTGGCACGAGCCTTTGCATTAATTAAACCAGTTTGGCCCATTTTGCACCGAGTTTAGTGAAGTAGCGAAACGGTCCCGAGTGCACCCAAACATTACGAAACACAGTAAACATGAGTTTATGGTCCAATGGTGTGGATCGGGCACATTCGTAGTGACAAGTTCGGACGTGACATCGTGACACGAACTTTTGCATTAATTGCACCAGATTGGCCCATTTGCACCGAATTTAGTGCAGTAACAAAACCGTCCCAAATGCACCCAAATATTACGAAATGCGACAAAACATGAGTTAAGGTCCCATGGTGTGTATCGGGTGAGTTCTTAGCAAAAAGTTCCGACGCGACTTTGTGGCATGAACTTTTGCATTAACTGCACCAGTTTCAGCTCATTTTGCACCGAGTTTAGTGCAGTAGCGAAACGATCCCAAATGCACCCAAACTTTACTAAATGCAACAAAGCATGAGTTTAGTGTCCAATGGTGTGGATCGGGCGCGTTCGTGGTGACATGTTCAAACGTGACATCGTGACACGAACTTTTGCATTAATTGCACCAGATTGGCCCATTTGCACCGAGTTTAGTGCAGTAACAAAACCGTCCCAAATGCACCCAAATATTACAAAATGCAACAAAACATGAGTTTAAGTCCCATGGTGTGTATCGGGTGAGTTCTTAGCGAAAAGTTCCGACACAACTTCGTGGCATGAACTTTTGCATCAATTGCACCAGTTCGGCCCATTTTGCACCGAGTTTAGTGCAGTAGCGAAACCATCCCAAGTGCACCCAAACATTACGAAACACACTAAAACTTGAGTTTAGGGTCCATTGGTGTGGATCGGGCGCGTTCGTAGTGACATGTTCAAAGGTGACTTCGTGGCACGAACTTTTACATTAATTGTAACAGATTGGCTCATTTTCACCGAGTTTAGTGCAGTAATAAAACGGTCCCAAATGCACCCAAACATTACGAAATGCAACAAAACATGAGTTTAGGGTCCTATGGCCTGACAAGTTCAGACGCGACTTCGTGGCATGAACCTTTGCATTAATTAAACCAGTTCGGCCCATTTTGCACCGAGTCTAGTGCAGTAGCGAAACGATCCCAAATGCACCCTAACTTTACGAAATGCAACAAAACATGAGTTTAGAGTCCAATGGTGTGGATCGGGTGCGTTCGAAGCGAAAAGTTCCGACACAACTTCGTGGCATGAACTTTTGCATTAATTGCACCAGTTCGGCCCATTTTGCACCGAGTTTAGTGCAGTAGCGAAACTGTTCCAAGTGCACCCAAACATTACGAATCACACTGAAACATGAGTTTAGGGTCCAATTGTGTGGATCCGGCGTAGTGACAGGTTCAGACGTGACTTCGTGGCATGAACTTTTGCAATAGTTGCACCAGTTCGGCCCATTGTGCACCGAGTTTAGTGTAGTAGCGAAACGGTCCCTAGTGCACCTAAACATTATGAAACATACTAAAACATGAGTTTAGGGTCCAATGGTGTGGATCGGGCACGTTCGTAGTGACATGTTCAGACGTGACTTCGTGACACTAACTTTTGCATTAATTGCACTAGATTGGCCCATTTGCACCGAGTTTAGTGCAGTAACAAAACAGTCCCAAATGCACCAAAACTTTACAAAATGCAACAAAACATGAGTTTAAGGTCCCATGGTGTGTATCGGGTGAGTTCTTAGCGAAAAGTTCCGACGCGACTTTGTGGCATGAACTTTTGCATTAATTGCACCAGTTCGGTCCATTTTGCACCGACTTTAGTGCAGTAGCGAAACGAACCCAAATGCACCCAAACTTTACGAAATGTAACAAAACATGAGTTTAGAGTCCAATGGTTTGCACCGGACGCGTTCGTAGCGAAAAGGTCCGACACAACTTCGTGGCATGAACTTTTGCATCAATTCCACCAGTTCGGCCCATTTTGCACCGAGTTTAGTGCAGTAGCGAAACGGTCCCAAGTGCACCCAAACATTACGAAACACACTAAAACTTGAGTTTAGGGTCCAATGGTGTGGATCGGGCACGTTCATTGTGACAAGTTCAAACGTGACTTCGTGGCACGAACTTTTGCATTAATTGCAAGAGATTGGCTCATTTTCACCGAGTTTAGTGCAGTAATAAAAAGTCACAAATGCACCCAAACATTACGAAATGCAACAAAACATGAGTTTAGGGTCCCATGGCGTGACAAGTTCAGACGTGACTTTGTGGTATGAACCTTTGCATTAATTAAACCAGTTCGGCCCATTTTGCACCGAGTTTAGTGAAGTAGCGAAACGATCCCAAATGCACCCTAACTTTACGAAATGCAACAAAACATGAGTTTGGAGTCCAATGGTGTGGAACGGGCGCGTTCGTAGCGAAAAGTTCTGACACGACTTCGTGGCATGAACTTTTGCATTAGTTACCCTAGTTCGGCCCATTTTGCACCGAGTTTAGTGCAGTAGCAAAACGGCCCCGTGTGCACCCAAACATTACGTAACACACCAAAACATGAGTTTAGGGTCCAATGGTGCGGATCGGGTGGGTTCGTAGTGACAAGTTCAGACGCGACTTCGTGACACAAACTTTTGCATTAATTGCACCAGATTGGCCCATTTGCACCGAGTTTAGTGCAGTAACAAAACGGTCCCAAATGCACCCAAACATTACGAAATGCAACAAAACATGAGTTTAGGGTCCCATGGTGTGTATTGGGTGAGTTGTTAGCTAAAAGTTCCGACGCAACTTCGTGGCATGAACTTTTGCATTAATTGCACCAGTTCGGCCCATTATGCACCGAGTTTAGTGCAGTAGCGAAACTGTCCCAAGTGCACCCAAACATTACGAAACACAATGAAACATGAGTTTAGGGTCCAATTGTGTGGATCGGGTGGGTTCGTAGTAACAAGTTCAGACGCGACTTCGTGACACGAACTATTGCATTAATTTAGTGCAGTAACAAAACGGTCCTTAATGCTCCCAAACCTTATGATATGCAACAACACATGAGTTTAGGGTCCCATGGAGTGTTTCTCGTGCGTTCGTAGCGAAAAGTTCCGACGCGACTTCGTGGCATGAACTTTTGCATCAATTGCACCAGTTGGCGCATTTTGCACCGAGTTTAGTGCAGTAGCGAAACGATCCCAAATGCTCGAAATGCAACAAAACATGAGTTTAGAGTCCAATGGTGTGCATCGGGCGCGTTTGTAGCGAAAAGTTCCGACACGACTTCGTGGCATGAACTTTGGCATTAATTGCACCAGTTCGGCCCATTTTGCACCGAGTTTAGTGCAGTAGCGAAACGGTCCCGAGTGCACCCAAATATTACGAAACACACTAAAACATGAGTTTAGGGTCCAATGGTGTGGATCGGGCACGTTCGTAGTGACAAGTTCGGATGTGACATCGTGACACGAACTTTTGCATTAATTACACCAGATTGGCCCATTTGCACTGAGTTTAGTGCAGTAACAAAACGGTCCCAAATGCACCCAAATATTACGAAATGCAACAAAACATGAGTTTAAGGTCCCATGGTGTGTATCGGGTCAGTTCTTAGCGAAAAGTTCCGACGCGACTTCGTGGCATGAACTTTTGCATTATAATTGCACCAGTTCGGCCCATTTTGCACAGAGTTTAGTGCAGTAGCGAAACGAACCCAAATGCACCCAAACTTTACGAAATGTAACAAAACATGAGTTTAGAGTCCAATGGTTTGCACCGGATGCGTTCGTAGCGAAAAGGTCCAACACAACTTCGTGGTATGAACTTTTGCATCAATTGCACCAGTTCGGCCCATTTTGCACCGAGTTTAGTGCAGTAGCGAAACCGTCCCAAGTGCACCCAAACATTACGAAACACACTAAAACTTGAGTTTAGGGTCCAATGGTGTGGATCAGGCACGTTCGTAGTGACAAGTTCGGACATGACATCGTGACACGAACTTTTGCATTAATTGCACCAGATTGGCCCATTTGCACTGAGTTTAGTGCAGTAACAAAACGGTCCCAAATGCACCCAAATATTACGAAATGCATCAAAACATGAGTTTAAGGTCCCATGGTGTGTATCGGGTGAGTTCTTAGCAAAAAGTTCCGCCGCGACTTCGTGGCATGAACTTTTGCATTATAATTGCACCAGTTCGGCCCATTTTGCATTGAGTTTGTGCAGTAGCGAAACGAACCCAAATGCACCCAAACTTACGAAATGTAACAAAACATGAGTTTAGAGTCCAATGGTTTGCACCGGATGCGTTCGTAGCGAAAAGGTCCGACACAACTTCGTGGCATGAACTTTTGCATCAATTGCACCAGTTCGGCCCATTTTGCACCGAGTTTAGTGCAGTAGCGAAAACCGTCCCAAGTGCACCCAAACATTACGAAACACACTAAAACTTGAGTTTAGGGTCCATTGGTGTGGATCGGGCGCGTTTGAAGTGACATGTTCAAAGGTTACTTCGTGGCACGAACTTTTGCATTAATTGTAACAGATTGGCTCATTTTCACCGAGTTTAGTGCAGTAATAAAATGGTCCCAAATGCACCCCAAACATTACGAAATGCAACAAACATGAGTTTAGGGTCCCATGGCCTGACAAGTTCAGACGCGACTTCGTGGCATGAACCTTTGCATTAATTAAACCAGTTCGGCCCATTTTGCACCGAGTTAGTGCAGTAGCGAAACGATCCCAAATGCACCCTAACTTTACGAAATGCAACAAAACATGAGTTTAGAGTCCAATGGTGTGGATCGGGTGCGTTCGAAGCGAAAAGTTCCGACACAACTTCATGGCATGAACTTTTTGCATTAAATGCACCAGTTCGACCCATTTTGCACCGAGTTTAGTGCAGTAGCGAAACTGTCCCAAGTGCACCCAAACATTACGAAACACAATGAAACATGAGTTTAGGGTCCAATTGTGTGGATTGGGTGGGTTCGTAGTAACAAGTTCAGACGCGACTTCGTGACACGAACTTTTGCATTAATTTAGTGCAGTAACAAAACGGTCCCTAATGCTCCCAAACCTTATGATATGCAACAACACATGAGTTTAGGGTCCCATGGAGTGTTTCTCGTGCGTTTGTAGCGAAAAGTTCCGACGCGACTTCGTGGCATGAACTTTTGCATCAATTGCACCAGTTTGGCGCATTTTGCACCGAGTTTAGTGCAGTAGCGAAACGATCCCAAATGCTTGAAATGCAACAAATCATGAGTTTAGAGTCCAATGGTGTGGATCGGGCACGTTCGTAGCGAAAAGTTCCGACACGACTTCGTGGCATGAACTTTGGCATTAACTGCACCAGTTCGGCCCATTTTGCACCGAGTTTAGTGCTGTAGCGAAACGGTCCCGAGTGCTCCCAAATATTACGAAACACACTAAAACATGAGTTTAGGGTCCAATGGTGTGGATCGGGCACGTTCGTAGTGACAAGTTCGGACCATGACATCGTGACACGAACTTTTGCATTAATTGCACCAGATTGGCCCATTTGCACTGAGTTTAGTGCAGTAACGAAACTGTCCCAAGTGCACCCAAACATTACGAAACACACTGAAACATGAGTTTAGGGTCCAATTGTGTGGATCCGGCGTAGTGACAGGTTCAGACGTGACTTCGTGGCATGAACTTTTGCAATAGTTGCACCAGTTCGGCCCATTTTGCACCGAGTTTAGTGTAGTAGCGAAACGGTCCCTAGTGCACCTAAACATTATGAAACATACTAAAACATGAGTTTAGGGACCAATGGTGTGGATCGGGCACGTTCGTAGTGACATGTTCAGACGTGACTTCGTGACACGAACTTTTGCATTAATTGCACTAGATTGGCCCATTTGCACCGAGTTTAGTGCAGTAACAAAACGGTCCCAAATGCACCCAAACTTTACGAAATGCAATAAAACATGAGTTTTGGGTTCCATGGTGTGTATCGGGTGAGTCCTTAGCGAAAAGTTCCGACGCGACTTCGTGGCATGAACTTTTGCATTAATTAAACCAGTTCGGCCCATTTTGCACTAAGTTTAGTGCAGTAGCGAAACGATCCCAAATGCACCCAAACTTTGTGAAATGCAACAAAACATGAGTTTAGAGTCCAATGGTGTGGATCGGGTACGTTCGTAGCGAAAAGTTCCGACGCGACTTTGTGGCATGAACTTTTGCATTAATTGCACCAGTTCGGCCCGTTTTGCCACCGAGTTTAGTGCAGTAGCGAAACGAACCCAAATGCACCCAAACTTTACGAAATGTAACAAAACATGAGTTTAGACTCCAATGGTTTGCACCGGACGCGTTCGTAGCGAAAAGGTCCGACACAACTTCGTGGCATGAACTTTTGCATCAATTCCAACAGTTCGGCCCATTTGCACCGAGTTTAGTGCAAGTAGCGAAACGGTCCCAAGTGCACCCAAACATTACGAAACACACTAAACTTGAGTTTAGGGTCCAATGGTGTGGATCGGGCACGTTCATTGTGACAAGTTCAAACGTGACTTCGTGGCACGAACTTTTGCATTAATTGCAAGAGATTGGCTCATTTTCACCGAGTTTAGTGCAGTAATAAAAAGGTCACAAATGCACCCAAACATTACGAAATGCAACAAAACATGAGTTTAGGGTCCCATGGCGTGACAAGTTCAGACGTGACTTCGTGGTATGAACCTTTGCATTAACTAAACCAGTTCGGCCCATTTTGCACCGAGTTTAGTGAAGTAGCGAAACGATCCCAAATGCACCCTAACTTTACGAAATGCAACAAAACATGAGTTTGGAGTCCAATGGTGTGGAACGGGCGCGTTCGTAGCGAAAAGTTCTGACACGACTTCGTGGCATGAACTTTTGCATTAGTTACCCTAGTTCGGCCCATTTTGCACCGAGTTTAGTGCAGTAGCAAAACGGCCCCCTGTGCACCCAAACATTACGTAACACACCAAAACATGAGTTTAGGGTCCAATGGAGCGGATCGGGTGGGTTCGTAGTGACAAGTTCAGACGCGACTTCGTGACACAAACTTTTGCATTAATTGCACCAGATTGGCCCATTTGCACCGAGTTTAGTGCAGTAACAAAACGGTCCCAAATGCACCCAAACATTACGAAATGCAACAAAACATGAGTTTAGGGTCCCATGGTGTGTATTGGGTGAGTTGTTAGGTAAAAGTTCCGACGCAACTTCGTGGCATGAACTTTTGCATTAATTGCACCAGTTCGGCCCATTATGCACCGAGTTTAGTGCAGTAGCGAAACTGTCCCAAGTGCACCCAAACATTACGAAACACAATGAAACATGAGTTTAGGGTCCAATTGTGTGGATCGGTGGGTTCGTAGTAACAAGTTCAGACGCGACTTCGTGACACGAACTATTGCATTAATTTAGTGCAGTAACAAAACGGTCCTTAATGCTCCCAAACCTTATGATATGCAACAACACATGAGTTTAGGGTCCCATGGAGTGTTTCTCGTGCGTTCGTAGCGAAAAGTTCCGACGCGACTTCGTGGCATGAACTTTTTGCATCAATTGCACCAGTTGGCGCATTTTGCACCGAGTTTAGTGCAGTAGCGAAACGATCCCAAATGCTCGAAATGCAACAAAACATGAGTTTAGAGTCCAATGGTGTGCATCGGGCGCGTTTGTAGCGAAAAGTTCCGACACGACTTCGTGGCATGAACTTTGGCATTAATTGCACCAGTTCGGCCCATTTTGCACCGAGTTTAGTGCAGTAGCGAAACGGTCCCGAGTGCACCCAAATATTACGAAACACACTAAAACATGAGTTTAGGGTCCAATGGTGTGGATCGGGCACGTTCGTAGTGACAAGTTCGGATGTGACATCGTGACACGAACTTTTGCATTAATTACACCAGATTGGCCCCATTTGCACTGAGTTTAGTGCAGGTAACAAAACGGTCCCAAATGCACCCAAATATTACGAATGCAACAAAACATGAGTTTAAGGTCCCATGGTGTGTATCGGGTCAGTTCTTAGCGAAAAGTTCCGACGCGACTTCGAGGCATGAACTTTTGCATTATAATTGCACCAGTTCGGCCCATTTTGCACAGAGTTTAGTGCAAGTAGCGAAACGAACCCAAATGCACCCAAACTTTACGAAATGTAACAAACATGAGTTTAGTGTCCAATGGTTTGCACCGGATGCGTTCGTAGCGAAAAGGTCCAACACAACTTCGTGGTATGAACTTTTGCATCAATTGCACCAGTTCGGCCCATTTTGCACCGAGTTTAGTGCAGTAGCGAAACCGTCCCAAGTGCACCCAAACATTACGAAACACACTAAAACTTGAGTTTAGGGTCCAATGGTGTGGATCAGGCACGTTCGTAGTGACAAGTTCGGACATGACATCGTGACACGAACTTTTGCATTAATTGCACCAGATTGGCCCATTTGCACTGAGTTTAGTGCAGTAACAAAACGGTCCCAAATGCACCCAAATATTACGAATGCATCAAAACATGAGTTTAAGGTCCATGGTGTGTATCGGGTGAGTTCTTAGCAAAAGTTCCGCCGCGACTTCGTGGCATGAACTTTTGCATTATAATTGCACCAGTTCGGCCCATTTTGCATTGAGTTTGTGCAAGTAGCGAAACGAACCCAAATGCACCCAAACTTTACGAAATGTAACAAAACATGAGTTTAGAGTCCAATGGTTTGCACCGGATGCGTTCGTAGCGAAAAGGTCCGACACAACTTCGTGGCATGAACTTTTGCATCAATTGCACCAGTTCGGCCCATTTTGCACCGAGTTTAGTGCAGTAGCGAAACCGTCCCAAGTGCACCCAAACATACGAAACACACTAAAACTTGAGTTTAGGGTCCATTGGTGTGGATCGGGCGCGTTTGAAGTGACATGTTCAAAGGTTACTTCGTGGCACGAACTTTTGCATTAATTGTAACAGATTGGCTCATTTTCACCGAGTTTAGTGCAGTAATAAAATGGTCCCAAATGCACCCAAACATTACGAAATGCAACAAAACATGAGTTTAGGGTCCCATGGCCTGACAAGTTCAGACGCGACTTCGTTGGCATGAACCTTTGCATTATTAAACCAGTTCGGCCCATTTTGCACCGAGTTTAGTGCCAGTAGCGAAACGATCCCAAATGCACCCTAACTTTACGAAATGCCAACAAAACATGAGTGTAGAGTCCAATGGTGTGGATCGGGTGCGTTCGAAGCGAAAAGTTCCGAACACACTTCATGGCATGAACTTTTGCATTAAATGCACCAGTTCGACCCATTTTGCACCGAGTTTAGTTGCAGTAGCGAAACTGTCCCAAGTGCACCCCAACATTACGAAACACAATGAAACATGAGTTTAGGGTCCAATTGTGTGGATGGGTGGGTTCGTAGTAACAAGTTCAGACGCGACTTCGTGACACGAACTTTTGCATTAATTTATGTGCAGTAGTAACAAAACGGTCCCTAATGCTCCCAAACCTTATGATATGCAACAACACATGAGTTTAGGGTCCCATGGAGTGTTTCTCGTGCGTTTGTAGCGAAAAGTTACGACGCGACTTCGTGGCATGAACTTTTGCATCAATTGCACCAGTTTGGCGCATTTTGCACCGATGTTTAGTGCAGTAGCGAAACGATCCCAAATGCTTGAAATGCAACAAATCATGAGTTTAGAGTCCAATGGTGTGGATCGGGCACGTTCGTAGCGAAAAAGTTCCGACACGACTCGTGGCATGAACTTTGGCATTAACTGCACCAGTTCGGCCCCATTTTGCACCGAGTTTAGTGCTGTAGCGAAACGGTCCCGAGTGCTCCCAAATATACGAAACACACTAAAACATGAGTTTAGGGTCAATGGTGTGGATCGGGCACGTTCGTAGTGACAAGTTCGGACATGACATCGTGACACGAACTTTGCATTAATTGCACCAGATGGCCCCTTTGCACTGAGTTTAGTGCAGTAACGAAACTGTCCCAAGTGCACCAAACATTACGAAACACACTGCAACTGAGTTTAGGGTCCAATTGTGTGGATCGGCGTACCGTAGAGTGAAGGTTCAGACGTGACTTAGTGGCATGAACCTTTTGCAATAGTTGCACCAGTCGGCCCATTTTGCACCGAGTTTAGTAGTAGCGAAACGGTCCCTAGTGCACCTAAACATTATGAAACATACTAAAACATGAGTTAGGGACCAATGGTGTGGATCGGGCACGTTTCGTAGTGACATGTTCAGACGTGACTTCGTGACACGAAATTTTGCATTAATGCACTAGATTGGCCCATTTGCACCGAGTTTAGTGCAGTAAACAAAACCGGTCCCAAATGCACCCAAACTTTACGAAAGCAATAAAACATGAGTTTTGGGTTCCATGGTGTGTATCGGGTGAGTCCTTATGCGAAAAGTTCCGACGCGACTTCGTGGCATGAACTTTTGCATTAATTAAACCAGGTTCGGCCCATTTGCACTGAGTTTAGTAGTGCAGTAGCGAAACGATCCCAAATGCACCCAAACTTTGTGAAATGCACAAAACATGAGTTTAGAGTCCAATGGTGTGGATCGGGTAGTTCGTAGCGAAAAGTTCCGACGCGACTTGTGGCATGAACTTTTGCATTAATTGCACCAGTTCGGCCCGTTTTGCACCGAGTTTAGTGCAGTAGCGAAACGAACCCAAATGCACCCAAACTTTACGAAATGTAACAAAACATGAGTTTAACTCCATGGTTTGCACCGGACGCGTTCGTAGCGAAAAGGTCCGACACAACTTCGTGGCATGAACTTTTGCATCAATTCCAACAGTTCGGCCCATTTTGCACCGAGTTTAGTGCATAGCGAAACGGTCCCAAGTGCACCCAAACATTACGAACACACTAAAACTTGAGTTTAGGGTCCAATGGTGGGATCGGGCACGTTCATTGTGACAAGTTCAAACGTGACTTCGTGGCACGAACTTTTGCATTAATTGAAGAGATTGGCCATTTTCACCGAGTTTAGTGCAGTAATAAAAAGGTCACAAATGCACCCAACATTACGAAATGCAACAAACATGAGTTTTAGGGTCCCATGGCGTGACAAGTTCAGACGACTCGTGGTATGAACTTTGCATTAACACCAGTTCGGCCCATTTGCACCGAGTTTAGTGCAGTAGCAACGATCCCAAATGCACCCTAACTTTACGAAATGCAACAAAACATGAGTTTGGAGTCCATGGTGTGGAACGGGCGCGTTCGTAGCGAAAAGTTCTGACACGACTTCGTGGCATGAACTTTTGCATTAGTTACCCTAGTTCGGCCCATTT